>NW_024412397.1:27793545-27808620 GCF_014898765.1 Herpailurus yagouaroundi | reverse complement strand
AAGAAAGTCATTCAGAAAACATCAGTATGTAACTTTCGTGGGAGGATAATCTGTTGAATTATTTATTCCCTCTCCCACTCCAAGAAGGGAGCTGGGCTTTTTTATCCTCTTACTTCAGGGCCGTGTGGGTTGTGAAGGCTGAAGCTTCCCAGCCCCCTGAAGAAACTGAGCTGGCACCAGGAGGGGAGGGGGTCCCCCAGGTCTAGGAGGGGTGGCTGGCAGAAGATGCTTCAAGTCCAGGAGGCCTGGGGTTTCCCCACCACTTCCCCCTCTAGACAGACAGCAGGGCCTCAGAAAGCCCACTGCTCGGGGCACCCCAGGAAGCTGCACCTAGGGTTCCAAAAGCCTCCAGAAAGCAGTGCGCAGACTGACCGAGGCTGGGGTGGCTAGGGAGCCCCCAACTGTTTGTTCCGCATAAACCCTGGGGTGGGGACGGGGGGGTAAAAGGAAGGCATGCACCTCCATGATGATAGACTCAGTTACCCACCAGCTGGTGGATAAGGTGGGCTTTTTCTTTTTTTGAAATAAATGTTTATTCATTTTTGAGAGAGAGAATGTGAGCAGGGGAGAGTCAGAGAGAGGCAGACAGAGGATCTGAGCGGGGTCTGGGCTGACAGCAGCGAGCCCAGTGCGGGGCTCAAACTCACGAACCGTGAGATTATGACCTGAGCCGAAGTCGGACGCTCAACCAGGTGAGCCACCCAGGCGCCCCTGGATAAGGTTTAATTAAAAGAAAAAAAAAAAAAACAACAAAAAAAAGGAAATGAGCTCTTTCGCACCAAGTTTGTGAAATGAAATGGACAACCACTTTTCCATTATTAACCAGCAAATCGCTTGTGTTGTCCCTCACAGCTGACTGAGGAGACCTTTCCTTTGTCTTCACGCTATTTTATTTTTATTTTATTACATACATAGACACATTCCAAATACTTATTATATTATTCTATGTTTATTGAACAGCCCTGCCAGGCTGGGGGCTCGGATTCAACAATGAACAAAGTAAAGACAAAAGCCCTGCCCCAGAGGGAGGGACCTCGACCAGAGAGAGACGGATACGACGACAATAAGCTAACAGGTCATCGACGTGCAGTGTGTCAGAGGGTGAAAGGTGCCGTGGAATAAATAAAGGGCGGCGAGGGGGTAAGGAGTTTCGGGTCAGGGCGTCTCTGAGAAGGCGATATGGGGCAGGACAGGAAGTGGGTGATGAGGCAGCAGGTGGGTCCGGAGGAAGGATGTTCCAGGAGAGCGCCAACACCTGCAGGGGCCCCGAGGCCGGAGGTGATGGCTTCTCCTGGGGCTGGCAAGAGTGACCCCGCGTGAGACAGGGCAGGTGGCGGTGATGGGGCATCTATTCAGAGAAACAGCGCCACCTTTCTGGTCCCTCAAAACCATCTGAGAGGGAGATGAGCCCAATGTCATCTTCTGAGGAGCCAAGAGCTCAGCTGGGCCACCAGGAGTCTGCAAGCGCTAAGGCCCCCCAGGCCTCCCCCAGCTCCGGGTCCACAGAAGGAACTGGTCAGAAAAGGCCTGTCGGAGAAGGTGCTTGGACCTTCCCACCCGGATCAGGGTGGAAACGCCTGCCAGCTGGGAAGCCTTTTCAGTGGGATTAATGGGCCTAACTGCCAGGTTCCCCATGCTCCCTCGCCTGTCCCCGCTCCTGACTCACCAGTGACTCACTACTTCTCTGTGAAGGGCCAGGTGGTAACATCCCCCTCAGAAGAACCTCAGGAGGGCAAGGGAAGTGGATTCATCCCCAGGGTTCACCCAGTTGGGGCAACAGAAAAGCTGTTGTAGTGGGAGCTTCCTGAGGGAGGAGCAGAGGAGTGGGGGACTGTCCTCCCCTGAGGCACTGCAGAGGCCTCCTTGAGAGCCCCCAGGCCTGGGACCCAGGGTCCCAGGAGGCAGATAGAGCCTCCTGGATTTAACGGCCGTCCGTGGCTTTGCCGAGGCTTCTGGCTAAGGAGCTGCTGGGCCAGGGCCCGGGGCAGGGGAGGTGTACATGTAGACACCCAGCCAGGGGAGGGGTCCAGAGAGAGTGAAACCAGACAAGCTCCAGGCACAGTCCTGAGACCACCTTGCCACCCCCAATCTACAGACCACGGAAGAGCCTGGGCCCCTCAGCCGACATCCAAACATCCAGCGTTCTCTGGGCCGCTGTTCCAGACCTCCCTTCCAAGAGGGGCTGCGGCAAGTGGAGCACGGGGTGAGAGAGGAGCTGCGGGCACACACACAGCCTTCCTGCTGTCCTCTGGCACTCCGGGCCCAAATGGCACACCACAGTGAGCAGAGTGGGGACCCCTGGCTCCTTGGAAGGCAGAGGAGTGATGTAGACATCGGGGGCGGGTCCCCTCAAACACTCATCCATGCATTTAGTCCAACCGCTCTGAGAGCTCCCGCTAATTCTGTCTTTTCCCTCTGATGACGTGTCCCAGATCCTGTGTGTGCGCGTGTCTCCGGGGTCAGCAGCCCACACTCTTCTCCCAAACCTGGGGAACCCCATCCGGCTGAACTTCTCCAGTCATTTCATTCCTGCACCAGCCTTGGCCCCTGCTACGGGTTGTATCCGTCCCTCCGAAATTCGTATGTTGAAGTCCTGACCCCCACTACCGGTGAAGGTGACCTTACTTGGGAATCACAGACGGTATTAGTTAAATTAGGATGAGGTCATACTGGAGTAGGGTGGGCCCCCATATAAAAAAAGGAAATTCGGACAGCAACACGTACGCGGCGGGGGGGCGCCATGTGAAGATGAAGGGGGAGACCCTATAAGCCAACGAAGGCCAAAGATGACAGGCAAGGCCGCAGAAGCTACGGGACAGGCATGGAACGGGTTCTCCCTCACAGCTCGCAGAAGAACCAGCCCTGCTGACACCTTCATCATAGACTTCCAGCCTCCAGAACTTTCGGTTGGAGCCGCCCAGTTTGTGGTACTTTGTTACAGCGGCTCCACCAGACCCGACTAGGGTTGCTTCTCTGATCCTCTAGGGCAAGACCTTCCTCTTTCTTCAAGACTCCCCTCAAATCCTCAGCCTCGTCCAATGATTCCCAAGTTTGGCTCTGTGGAGCACTGGGGTACCCTGTGAGACTCTGCAGAGGAGGGAGGGGACGTGGTGGAGGGTGGGGGTGAGGAAGAGGGAGCCAGATGGGGAGGGCCCACCCTGTTTCAAACCGGTAGTCTCCTTTATCCATTGAAGACACAGGTTTCCACAAGGACTGAGACCATAGGAGTCTCTCTGTCCTGGAGAGAGTTAGAACGTAACAGAGTTTGTGAACTTTTCATGAGTAGTTGGTCGCTCTCCCCCTATGAGCTCCTTGAAAGGGAACCTGTTTGCTACATCTCGGCAACCAGAGACTCGAGCCGAACAATCCAACAGAAATACACCAGGAGCCACATGCATAATCTAGAATGTTCTGCTAGCCACAATAAAAACACCTAATAAAATTCCATAGAAGTGACTACATACGGACACACAAATGAGTGGTGTGTAAAACCAGTGAAGTCTGAATAAGGTTGATGGGTTGTATCAATGTTAATTTCCTGGTTGTGACATCGGTACTATAATTTTGCAAGATGTTACCATCTGGAGAAACAGGAGTAGGGTATACAGATTCTCTCCAGACTATTTCTTACACCTGTATGTGAGTCTACAATTCTCAAAATAAAAAGGTTTCTACAAAAAAAAAAAAAAAAAAAAAAAAAAAAGTGAAATTAATTTTAACAATATATTTGTATTTAATCTAATATATCAAAAAAATTGTCATTTCAACATATAATCAATTTAAAAATTAGTGGGATATGTTACATCTTTTTTCATATTATGTCTTTGAAATCTGAAATCTAGCGTGTATTTTATACTTACACACAACACACCTTAGTTTAGATCTGTCTCATTTCCGGTGTTCCACAGCCACACGTGGCTAGTGGCTATTATATTGGACACCAAAGGTCTGGTATAGAAAGGGCATGGAAGTTATGCTTGCTGAATGAACGAACAAACTAATGAATGAATGAACGAATGAACGAATGAAGCGAGAAGGCAAGCACTTAATCAACCAACCCAACGCGAGGCTGAGTGAGACTGATGTGCAGAATGCCTCCACCCCACCAGCTGGAGGGCACTGGGTGGGAGCTGTGGGAGCATCAGCTCTACATGCACTGGACCCAGAGTCATGAACCTGTGTCAGGACAGCAGCCCGGCCTGACAGGGAAGAAAGAGAAAACACTAGGCGAGTCCCGCCTCCTTTTAAGCCTTCTTTTGGAAGGTTGTGGTTTATTTCTGGGGAAACAGCAGTGGTGATCCCAGAAATACTGATCCTCAGCCTGATTGGCTGGGGAAGAATGGAGGGGGAAGAATGGTGAGCTGGGGTTGGGGGGGGGGTGGAGGCGGAGGCTTAGGTTCCTTTGCTCAGAGACTCAACAGAAGCAGCACAAATCGCATACACTCTCAGGCTGGGGTGAGCACGGATGCATTTCATTCTCCCAATAAGCGTGGCACCCTCGCTGTGCGGTGTCCCACACGCCATCTCCTGGCTTACCAGCCTCATTTCCATCCCCCACCATCCAGGGGCTCTTCAGGACCCGTGGGCCCCTTGCAAACAGGATTGGCAAAGCCCGGCCCAAGCCTCTGTCCGGAAGGGCCGGCCCACCTCCTCAGAGCCGGGAGAGAGAGAGCAGCCCTCTTGGCCATCCACTCACACTGCAGAGGACTCAGCAGAGACCAGAGAGGCCCCCCGGCTCACAGAGCACTAGGGAATAAAAGAAATTCAAAAGCCTTCGGTGGTTTCCATCACCTGCTCCTGCAGCCTCAACACCCCAGCCTGCCCCCTGAATCACCCCCGTGAAGCGCACTGGCTCTCCAAAGCCCACATCAGGTCCCACCCGGCTACTCATCATCCCAACTGCTCTCACCTTTGAAACCTACGAAATTTGTCATCTATGCCACACAGTTACAGGCTTATTTATACAGTTTACATATTTTTGATGTCTGTCTCTTTAAGTGTGCTGTAAGTTCCTTAAGAACATGTATCATATCTAATAAGTCTTCGGTAACATCCCCTCCTCCCCCTGGTTCAAAGCCGAGTGCACATTTAGTTGACGTTTGTCTGTTTTTAGGAAAAGTTTAGAGGTTCCCTTTGTATGTATGCATTCACTCAATGATCAATGTCAGGCACTGTGCTGGGTCCTGGGAATTGGGAGATGGGTAAAACATCTCTTTTAGGGGCACCTGGGTGGCTCAGTCCGTTAAGTGTCTGACTTCGGCTCAAGTCATGATCTCATGGTTTGTGAGTTCGAGCCCCACGTTGGGCTCTGTGCTGACAGCTCAGAGTCTGGAGCCTGCTTCAGATTCTGTGTCTCCCTCTATCAAAAATAAATAAACATTAAAATTAAAAAAAAAAACACCTCTTTTAAGGGTCTTACAAGCTTTGTGACCTCATACAAGTTACTCACCCTCTCTGAGTATTAAATGAGGATGACTGTCTCTATTTAGCAGGACTGCTGTAAGGATTAAATGAAATAATCCTCCTTTAGGATTATCTCCTAAGGTCAGAGCCTGGCTCATAAACCCTTAAGGAATGTTAATAATATCATTAGCTAATGAATCCTTCCCCTGTGTGTGGTGGGGAAGGGGCGGGGGTCCTTACACACAGGGTGAAGGGCTAAACTAGAGATGTTTTGGATGAGAGGGTCTTAGATGAGAAGTGAGTGGGCCTGGATAAGTCAAAGAAGAGATGCCAAGTCCTCTAAGAGGTAAAATTTCCCTGAAAAAGTACAGATGTCAAAAAGAAAAGAACTGGCCAGAGAAAGGGGTAGGGAGAGGAGTGAGAGAACAGCACTGTGCCTCTGGGGGACCTCTGGGGAAGGGACGGGGAGCTGACACCCCGACCAAGAGCGGAAGGGGCACACAGCAGGTCAGACGCGGGACTGCACTGAGGCAAGCAAGACTCCCGGGGTGCAAAATTGCAGTCAGCCCCTGATCCCAGGCTCGTGCAAGGGCAGGGTAGACCCCAAAGAGGAGGCCTTCATGAGTTCTGTCCCCTGGGTGCCTGGCTTGCCTTACCCGAGTCCCAGCCCTGCAGCAGGGGCTCAAGACAAGCTTGCTCTGACCAGAGAAATGATAAGGTCATGACCAGAGAAATGATAAGGACAGCACACACCCCGGTGGCAGTCAGCGTGGCATCTTTCTCCTCTCTGGGGGACCGTCCATCTCCACCAGGTCCCCACTAGGCACCCTTCCCCTCCAGAACCAGCCCCTGGGTAGACCCTCCAGCCCCTATGGTCCCATCTCCTGGGCTGTGCCTGCTTCTCAGGGCAGCCGAACAGAAGGAGGGGTGGCTCCTCGAGGAGAGGCTTCAAACACACATTTCAGATACAGCACAGAGTCAGGCTGTGCTTTTCCTTGACCCAGTTTCATATCCTCAGGTCTCAGGCCTGCACCAGCCACATGCAGGCAGCCCAGATCTGCACCCTCCCGACACAGGAGAGAGCAAGGCTGGAGGGAAGAGAGCGTACAGGGGAGTTTTCTCCACGAAAGGCAGGACAAAGTAGACCCAACCTCTGCTCCTGCGTGATGGAAAAAATAGAAAACCCAAATCATCTTTAACCATTAAAGGAATGGAATTAGTAACTTATGGCCTTCCCACAAGGAAAACATTAGGTGTGGATGGCTGTGCAGGCGAGTTCTACCAAGCTTTCAAAGAACAGATGATCTCAAACCTGCATAAATCATTCCACAGAATGAAGAGGGAATATCCCCCAACTCCTTTTACAAGACTGGTTTTAAGACAAGACAAAGGCAGCATTATAAGCGAAAATCACACACCAGTAGCATTCAATAACATAAGATACAATATCTTAAATAAAAATTTTACTCAACAAAACCTCACGTCACAGAAAATAAATAATACACTATCAACAAGCTGGGTTTATCCCTAAAATTATAAGTTTAACATCTACTAATGGAATTTATCACATCAAAAGATTGAAGGCAAGAAAAACCTATATATCACCCAACCAAGGTAGAAAAATCATCTGCTAAAATGAATATCCAAATACCATAAAACAAGTAAGCAAAATGTGTTGGCATATTCTACAACGGAGTCGTCTTAATCTCTTAGAGCTTATCTATAAAAAAACCAAAGCACTGGGGCGCCTGGGTGGCGCAGTCGGTTAAGCGTCCGACTTCAGCCAGGTCACGATCTCGCGGTCCGTGAGTTCGAGCCCCGCGTCAGGCTCTGGGCTGATGGCTCAGAGCCTGGAGCCTGTTTCCGATTCTGTGTCTCCCTCTCTCTCTGCCCCTTCCCCGTTCATGCTCTGTCTCTCTCTGTCCCAAAAATAAATAAACGTTGAAAAAAAAAATTAAAAAAAAAAAAAAAAAAAACAAACCAAAGCACTAAGCAGATATACTCACTGCAGACACCTGAACCATCATTCCCCTTAAGGTTAGATTTGGTCACACCATACACAAAACTCAACTCAAGTGGAGCAAAGACTTCAACCTAAGAGCTAAAATTATAAAACTCTTAGAAGAAAACACACGGGTAAATCTTTGTGACGCTGGTCAGCGGGCATGGGCAGTGACTTCTTAGATACGGTATCTAAAGCACAAGAGACCAACAGCAAAATACATATACATGAATCAGAATTCACCAGAATTAAAAACTTTCACGCTTAAAAGAAGTAAAAAAGTCAACCCCCAGAATGAGAGAAATGTTTTAGAAATTATATATTTGATAAGGGACTTATATTTAGAATCTACAAAGAACTCTCACAATCATAAAAGGACAACTCATCCAATTTGAAAATGGGCAACGGATCTGAATAGACATTTCTCCAAAGAAAATATACAATTGGCCAGGAAGTACTTGAAAGTCTGTTCCACATCATTAGTCATCAAGGAAATACGAAATCAAACCCACAACGAAATACCGCTTCAAACCCATTGAGATGGCTATGACCAAAAGGATAGACAATAATGAGTGTTTTAAAAACTGTGGAAAAATCGGAGTGCTCATGCACTGCTTGGAGGGAGTATAAAATGGTGTAACCACTTTGGAAAAGAGTCTGGCAATTCCTCAAATGGCGTAACATAGCGTTACCACATGACCCAGCAATTGCACTTGCCAGTAGATACCCAAGAGAAATGGAAATGGATGTCCACACAAAAACCTGCACATAAATGCTCATCACAGCATTATTCATAACAGCAAAAACAAGAACTGAATCTCTACCACTGCAGAACGGACAAAATGTGGCCTATTTATAAATGGAATCCTATTGAGCAACAAAAAGATAAACAAAAAGAAATGAAGTACTTGACGCATATCATAACATGGATGACCTTTGAAAACATCAAGCTTAATGAAAGATGCCGGTCATATTGGACACATAGCATATGATGCCATTTGTATGAAATGCCCAGAAGAGACAAACCTATAGAGACAGGAAATACACTAGAGTGTGTATATATCCCTACAGCTGGGAGAGATGAGAGTACCAGGGGTCATGATGGTGAAGGAGTCCTGGGTTTCTTTTTGGGGTAATGAAAATATTCTAACATTGATGGCGGTGATGGACACACAATGGTGTGAATATACCCCAAGTCATTTAACTGTACGCTTTAAGTGGGCAAATTATATTTTGATAAAGCTATTTAAAAACAAAGTTTAAAAAGAAGGAAAAAATGAGGATTAAGGCCAGGATATTCACTATGACATTTTTATTGAACATTACAGCAAAGGTCCTAGCCAACTCAATAAGATAAGAAAACTAATTAAGGTATAGGGTTGGGATAAAAGAGAAAAAGTCTATGTAGAAATTCCAGAAGACTCTACAGATAAATTATTGTCCTTATGTATACATTATCCAGGTTGCTGATTATATAATCAGTATACCAAAAAAATCAAATTTATTTCTATATACTAGCTACAAGTGCTTAGAAAATATAATTTTTAAAATTATGTTTTTACGGGGCACCTGGGTGGCTCAGTCGGTTAAGGGTCTGACTTTGATTTCAGTCCAGGTCATGATCCCAGGGTTCATGGGATCCAGTCCCAAGTCTGGCTCTGCACTGACAATGCAGAGCCTGCTTGGGATTCTCTCTCCCTTTCTCTCTGCCCCTCCCCTGCTCACTTGCATTCTCATTCTCTCTGTCTCTCTCTCTCTCCCTCCCTCCCTCCCTCAAAATACATAAACCTTAAAAAAATAAAAATTAAAAAATTAAAGTGAAAAAAAAAAAGGCAGGTTGAGACCAGATTGTACAAAAATCTGCAATGACCTTTCTTTCTACCTAAAAAAGAAACAACAACGACAACAACAAAAACAACTATTGCCCTTTCCCTGACCCTCTGTTAAGGTGTAAGTCCTAGAAGTCCCCAGCACTCTAGGGATGCAAGTTTATGTGAAGTAAAAGCTTCACTAACAAAGGAGCATGGAGGCAGTGGAGGGCTTAAAGGAAGAGGGTACAATTTTCATGCCCCTGATTCTAGAAACTCCTTCTTTTGTTTGACCCATCCTCCCCAAATCCAAGTGGGCGGTATCCTACCTGATCCCTCTGCTGTGTGTGTCACAGGTGACTGCTCCTTGCCTGGCACCAGTATCCCTTGGTTTCCTTAACACCTGTTCCCCTCTACTCTATGCAGCCTCAGTTTCCAGAGCCAGCTCTCCTCTCCAGACCCTTAGGTGCCGGCATACCTCAAGGCTCTCCTTTGTGCCCCGACCTTCATCATCTTTCATTCTGTTCTCTCCTGGGTGACCTCATCCAACCTCATCACAGGGACCAGTGTTTTTCCAACAAAGGGTTTCAAACCAACAGGTTATAAGATCGTGTGGGTGGTTTGCCCCTAGAATTTTTTAAGTTTTTGGATTGTGGTAAAATATACGCAACAGAAATTTACCATTGTAGCCATTTTTTAAGTCTACAGTTCAAGGGTATTAAGTGTACCCAATCTGTTGGGTAACCATCACCCCCCTCCATCTCCAAAACTTTTTCATCTTCCCAAACTGAAACTCTGTACCCATTAGACACTAATTGCCACCCCACCTCTAGCCTCTAGCAACCGCCATTCTACTTTCCATGTCTATGAATTGACTACTCTAGGTGCCTCATGTAGGGGAAACATACCATATTTGTCATTTTGCGCCTGGTTATTTTAGCAGAATGTCTTCAAGATTCATCCACGCTGTAGCATGCATCGGATTTCCCTTCCTTTTTAAGGCTGGATTTGTTTTTTAAAGTGAAGCGGAATAAAAAATATTAAAGCATATTTCTTTTCTTTTCTTAACTGTTTATTTTTGAGGGAGGGAGAGAGAGCACAAGCGGAGGGATGGCAGAGAGAGGGAGACAGAGGATCAGAAGCAGGCTCTGTGCTGACAGCAGCGAGACCCGAGGTGGGGCTTGAACTCACTGTGAGATCATGACCTGAGCCGAAGTTGGATGCTCAACCAACTAAGCCATTCAGGCGCCCAAAGCGTATTTCTTTCTTTCATTTTTTTTTTTTTAATTTTTAACGTTTATTTATTTTTGAGAGACAGAGTACAAGTGGGGGAGGGACGCAGAGAGAGGGAGACACAGCATCTGAAGCAGGCTCCAGGCTCTGAGCTGTCAGCACAGAGCCCGATGAGGGGCTTAAACTCACAAACCGGGAGATCGTGACCCGAGCCGAAGTCAGACGCTTAACCGACTGAGCCACCCAGGCGCCCCAAAAGCGTATTTCTTATCATAAGGCCAAATAGTGTTTCACAAAATGTTTGTTTCAGATGGATGTGTATATGGGTGTGTTCGAGATCTCTGGCCTATTTCTTACTGTGGATAACAATGATAAAGGGTGGGAAAATGCTGATTTCGATGGTGACTGCACCAGCTCCATTGCTAGCCTGGCTCTCCCCCCCCCCCCCCCCCCCCCCCCCCCCCCACCCCACCCCCAGTTCTGGAGCTCATTCCCAAGGAGCTGCAGGATTGCTCTAGGTGGATCTCTTGTAGTGTCTTAACAGATCCAGACTCAAATCTGTTACCCTCCTTCCTCCAAACATGCTTTTCTCACACATCTCCTACTTGACTCTCCATAATCAAGCCCTGCCTGCCTCACCTTGCACCCCGCCCCCCACTATACAGCTGTGACTTTCTAGTTATGCAGAATTACTTCACTTCCCTCTGCACTTTGCAGTCCTTATTCAAGCTGGGTTTCATCCCCCTTCCTTCCACCTCCCCCTATGCCTGTAGTCATTTCTCTTTCAGACTCCCTTCATATGCCTCCATGTACCTTGAAACTATCCTGATCCACTATGGCCCCCTACTCATTTTTGGAGTCCTTTGCTCACACCTCCAGTTTGGCTTATGCGTGTATCATGTGCCTTTCCGTCTTCCCAAGAGACTGCACGCTCCCCAGAGCCCCTGGGCTGTGTTCGTCTTGCACACCACTGTCCTCAGAATTTAGTGCACCGTTTAGCATACAGCAAATCTTCACTAAGCACTTGTTCAACCAAGAACAGACACGAGGAAGCCAAGAACATCAAGGACAAACTTCGCAGTTGTGTCTCATGTTGTTTTCTTCCCAATCCACAGAGTCTCCTTAGAGACACTATGCCCCCTGGGCCCTCTGCACTGCCCCCCTTCTCCCCTCCTGACCACCAGAGGCGTTTGCAAGATGGGTCCCCAGAGTCCTGACTGGGAACTCCCAGAAGTGACCACTGCACAGCACATTGAGAGGCCAGGCGTCCAAAGAAAGAACACATATCCGCTCACATCCCCCCCTTCCCTTCTAGGGAAACCTGTCCCTGACTCTCACTGAGACAGTCTGCCGTCTTTGTGCCCGTGAACTCTTTGTGAGGTGGTTAACAATGGAGGCTTTGCTGAATACATCATCAACCCAGCCCAGCACAGACGCAAAGGGCAGCAGCCTTCAGGAATCCCCGAGGTCTAAAGGGGATCTGCCCCTACACCAGATTCTCCTCACTTTTGACCAGGTTGTGACAATGGCCTCCCAGTCTCTCCCCATTGCTAACCTCTCCTTACAAAACCCAGAAAACCTTCCTTCCTAGTGGCTTTTATCATATCACTACTCTACTCAAAGACCCCATGTGGCTCCCTACAACTGAATGAACCAAGTTCAAACTGTCCTTCCCAATCCACAAAGCACCTACTGAAGCTTCTCGCCCAACGTTACATCTGGTCCTCCTTGTCCACACTCCCCCTTCTACCAGCTGGACCCATTTCTTCACTGCATCTTCCGATTACCCTGGGCGCACACACACCACTTTCAATCATTTCTTCATTATCCAGTATTTATCGAGAGCTTACTGTGTGCCAGGCAACCATATCTGGTGCTCAGGGTGCAGGTGGGAACAAAACAGAGCGAATCCCTGCCTCCTGGGGCTTTCAGTCTAGAGCAGGGTTTCTCCACTTCAGCACTGGTAGTTGGGGCTGGGCGATGCCTTCTTGTGGGAGGCAGGTGATGCACTGTCAGATCTTTAGCAGCATCCCTGGCCCCTACCCTTAACGTGCCAGTAGCACTCTCTCTCAATGTGACAACCAAAAATGTGCCCAGATACTGCCTGGGGGTAACGCTCCTCTCCCCGCAGAGAACTGTAGATCTAGAGCGGCAGGGGGGAGCTTGCTACGAGTCAGCTGGGGAGCCTATGAAAAAAGCAGGTACTGGCTCCATCCCCAGAGGCTCAGATTCTGAGCCCAAGAATCTGCATTTCAGTGGCCCCGTGAGTGATTCTCATGAGGCTGTCTCAAGACCTCTGTCTGGGGAACACTCAAGTGTGGAGTGTTTTCCACACAGGACACAGACCAATAATCACATCAGGTCAGTTCATCACAATGAGATGTGTAACAAACGAGACAGGTAAACAGGTAGGTGGGTAGTCCAGGCATGGGAGATGTAGAAGGGTGTGGCGCCTTTGCTCGCACCCTCTTCAGTTCTGGAATGTGCACTACCCCTTCCACCCACCCCCCCCCCACACGCCCCGAACACACCCACCTAAATCTTCTGCTTCCTTCAAGGGCCTGCTTAATTTCTACCTCCTCCAGGCAGTCTTCCCTAACTACTCCAGTCCACTGGAACTTCCTTCCTCCGGCAATTTAATTAACACTGACTACTTATCTATCTCCTTTGTGGTCCTTTTGTTTCCCCAAAGAGACCTCAAAGCCCCTGAATACCAGGACCGCGGAATCATCTTCACAGACCCTCACAGCATCCTTCCAGGATCAGGTATGTGCAGGTTCTGTTTGCCTGACTGGATGAGCCCAAGTCGATGGAGTGCAGCCTGGGAGGTGGCAGCTGAGATTTAGGGAGTCAGGATCTCTGTGTGAGGGAGGGATGGGAGGCAGCTAGCACCCCCACCTGACACCGACACCCGGGAGGGCTTGCCAGAGCAACCAGTTAGTAGTTGAGCTGGCGTTTCCCCTGGGCACTGATGTTTTCCCACTGTTGACAAGGCAGCAGGGATCCCAGCAGCCCCAGTGGTGCTGCAGGTACCAGCAGGGTGCAGGAACCCAGAGCCACCCCGCTGCGTCGCAAGTGCAGGTGGAGGCCGTTTGGGGCCCAGCGGCCCTTGTGTAGGGTTATCTTGCAGGGGCAGCTGTGGCCGGAAGAGGAGGCAAACCGGGGCAGGCCAGGAAACTCTGAAACTGTCCTTCAAAGCCCCCAGCACCATGCAAAGCTCAGCAGCTGCTTTTAACCAGGCAACAGTGCTGCCTGGGGAGGTCAGGAGCAGAGGCCAAATGTCCACAAACGTCCTGGACAAGGGACCTCAGACTCCCCAGCTCTGGGACGTGGAAGGGGAAATAGCCTAACTGCCTGGCTTTCCTGCTTCTGGAAGGAAACCCAGCAGCAACCCTCACCCAAACCAGGGGCACGAACTAGAGGCACAAGTGACTGATGTGGAACCCGAACGACGAAAAGAGAACAACCGTTTTAATATTTGGAAGTCTGGAGAAGACAAGACGTGTATGCAGCTGGAGAGGCCTCTTGTTTTCCATCGGCCTGGGGGGAGGGGCAGTGAGCGAATGTGGGGAGGCACCGGCAGCCAAGACCTGCAGCCCGAAGGAGAGGTAGGCTATTTCCAAAAGAGGCTCTGATGTGGGAGTATCCTAGGGTCAGCACTCTCCCGCAGCTCTGAAACCAGCTAGAGTAACCCGAAGCGTCTCCCCCCCCCCCCGCCCCCCAGCAGAAGGAAACGGCTGGCATTTCGCACACACAGCGACCGAGGCCGTGACACCCTCCCACTGCTCTCTTTCTCTGAACGGGAGTTCGCGCGTGGACGGGGTGGGGTGGGAAGCGAGCCAACGAGGGGAGAGCTAACTTCTGCCGCAGCTCTGACCTTCCGTGTAAGGTGGAGAAAGAACAATTTGTCTCAGAAGGGATCGGGTTGTGAGTTTCACACACCCAGCGGTTACTGGGTGATTAAAATTCCCTATCCCTGTGGCACCGTCCCGCCCACCTCTCTCTCCCCACCTTACCCTGCACTCCTGCGGGGAGGGGGAATGCTTTCCACCTGGAAGCCCTACCAAAAGTTCAGGATTCACGGGGTGATCTATTGGGTTTTGAGCCCTCCGCTCCTGGGAGCCTCCCCTCCAACCAAATGGCCACGGCACTGTAGATGTGGACGACTCCGATCTGACCCCGTGGCTCCTCGGGGCATTCAGATGGATTTATCGGCAGCTCGGCGGCTCGGAATTCCAACCTGCCCCCCATTGTCACAAGAGAACAAAGTTGTCGCACCCCTCTGGCCCACGCTGGGCAGGCGCTCTCCTCCCGCTGGGAGATGAGATGCGCTTCGGAGAGCCACGACCCAAACCTAACGCGGCAGTGCTGGAAGCCAAGTGCGGAGCCACCGTCACTCAGCCCGGGGACACCCGGGCCGACTCTGTGGCCGCCACCCGGGGGTTCGCCCGCGGGCTCCGTGCACCCCCCCGCCCGCGCTCAGACTTTCTTACCTCTTGATGTAGTTTCTGCCATACAAGATCTGTTGCAGCAAGGTCACCAAGGCGAAGGCGCAGATGAAGATGAAGAGTAAAGTTCGGTTCCCCAACAAATCCCGGTTCGCCGAGGGGTCGGCGTAGCGCATCCTGG
>NW_024412397.1:27703269-27793145 GCF_014898765.1 Herpailurus yagouaroundi | reverse complement strand
AGGGCTGGCCGCGGAGAGCTCGGCCGCAGCCCCGGGCCCTCCCTCCGGACGCCTTTACCTCTGGACGCCCGTGCCGGGCAGCCGCCGATTTCCCTGCGGAGAGGCGACTCCAGGTGCCCCGGGCCCGGGGCGGCCCCTCCCGCCGAGGTGACGACCAATGGGGAGCGGGGCCCGCGCGCCGTCCGCCCGGGCACCCAAGAGCGCGGCGCACCGCCCCCTCCGGCCAGGCTCGGGTAGCGGCCGCCCAGCGCGGCTCCCTGCCCCGGCGGGCCCCGTCCGACTCTCGGCCCGCAGCGAGGGAGCGCGAAGGCTGGCCTTCGGCTCTGCAGATGGGAGGTGGGGGACAAAACACCCGGACAGTCTGGCGAATGACGGGAGGGCGGTGGAGAGGGGGAGGGGTGGAGCGGAAAACGCCGGGTTTGAATCGTGGAATTAAAAAAGAGGGCAGGAAGGGGAAGCCGCGGCGGAGCTGGGCATGCTGGAAGGGAGCATTTGCTCGCGGCGCGCAGGGGCACTGAGTCACCGCGGTGGCCGCGTCCTCGCGCCCGGGAGATTTCTCCGGAGAAAGCGGAGCAAGGTCAGCGGGCAGCCCTTCAAGGACGGCGCGCGCGGCTCCTGCATGCTGATGGCCTGCGGGGCTGCCGCCTGCGCTCCGGGCACCCAGCTCCTGCCGGGAGAAAATTCCGAGGCTCTACACCCCCGCCCACGGGCCCCCCCCCCCCCCCCCCCCCCCCCCCCAGGCTGCAGCCCGCGGCCGGTCGTCAAAGACCTTGTTGTTACCAAGACACAGGGACCCTGTCTCATCCTTAGAACCGCTCGTAAAGCCTAGGTCAGGCAGGCAGCCGCCTTAGGGTACCACGGTCGCCAGAAGCTTTAGTAAGTCAGTAAGTCTGGAAAGGTCTGTGCTTCAGAGTGCACGCCAGGGAAAATAAACAGAAATGCAATGCCAGAGTCGTGCCTCTTCAGAAATCCAAGCCCCTAAATGCGCTCCTCTTTTCCCAATCACACCCCGCCCTGCGGGCTGGGCGACAGCCCTGCCATCCTGACACCGCGGTCTCTCGAGGCCCGGGGTGTCACGTGCCAGCGGCGTTCACCTCGCTGCATGATTTCAGGGCGCCGCTTCTCAGGGCCCTCTAGCCGCTAGGGAGGTTCTGGAGGCAGGGCAAGGACTCAGCTCTCGACGGGACTGACTCCAACCGCAGCCAGCAAATAGAACTTTGATGAGGACTCCCCTGCTCCGGCCTTACCCTTTGCTACTTCGTTCTTCCAGCCGGAAAGAGCAAGGAACACGGGGGTAAATCTCGTGATCGGGGATTCATCAATAACTTGGAATGCGTGTTAATTGACAAGGTGGAAGCGGACCCTGTGCTCGCTGTAAAGGGTTTATGTACCAGATATTTAGCTATGAGGTCATAGGTAGGCTTTTTAACCAATTAAAGAAATAACGCATAACCATTTAGATGGCCCATTATTATAATCGCGCCTGTATTTATTTGGTGTCTTACAAGTGCTTGCTCTTGCGCATATCAATTGAATTAGCGCCTCCCAGCCTCTAGCTCACCCACTTTACAGTCCAAAGGATCCAAGTTCTAGATGCCCAAAGTAGCTCATCTAGCAGGAAGTCTTTGGAATGGGAGATGTGACATTTTCTCCCACACAGGCTTCCTGGGAGGCAGACCAGGGCCTCCCCCACCGCCTCACCCCTCACCCAACGCTCCATTCTTGCCGTCTTTAACTTCTTAAAAATTTTTGAACTAGGAGACCCCGCACTTTGCTTTGCACTAGGCCACACAAATGAGGCAGAGGGTCCTGCGCACGCATCCAAGCTGAGAGAGTACGGATGTTCCACTTGGTTGGTCCTCACCTGTGCAGCTCGTAAGGTACCATCACCACTCCAGGCAAGACCCTCTTGTTTCCTTTCTTCTGCTTGCTCCCCACCCCTATCAGGTACCCGCTCTGATAGTTGTCTTTTAATGCACAGTTCCTTGGAAAAACAAAATGAATCTATTTTAAAATAAGAAATCTAAACGATGCTAAAAATGCACAGCTTGCTGAGATTTCACGAGCTGAACACACCCATGTAAGCAGCACACAGATCAAGAAACAAAAATACTATCGCCGCCCCCCCACCACAAGACCCCTCTTCTGCTCTTTTCCAGTGACAATGTACTCAAGAGCCACCACTATTCTGACTTTTAACCCCAAAGATCAGTACGTCCTATTCTTGCCATTTTCTACAAATAGAATCCTACATTATATATTCTTTCGTGTCTGACTTCTTCCGCTCGCCGTTGGCTAGAAGATTCATCCATGTTGTCGGGCGTGGTGGGCAGAATTCTAAGATGCCCCCGGAGATTCCTCATCCTCTCCTAATTCACACTTTCTCCCAGTTACTCAATCAAACGTGAATCTAGGTGCTGCTGTGAAGAGATTTTGTGATGTCATTAAGGCCCAAATCAGTTGGCTTCAAGATAGGGGAGACTATTCTCAGTGGGCCTGATCACATGAGCCCTTAAAAGGGACTAAGCTCTTCCTGGCAAAAGAGCTTTGAAGTATGAGACAGATGGACGCGAGGGAAGTTCTTCATCGTTGGCTTTGCGGACAGAGGAGTCCGCATGACAGGAGGTACGGGCGGCCTCTGAGAGCTGAGAATGGCTCCCGGCTGACAGGCCCCAAGGAAATGGGGGACCTCAGTCCTCCGATCACAAAAAAAAGGCCCTGAGTTCTGCCAACAACCTGAATGAAAATTAGGAAGACGGTCTGAGCCCCAGCCTGTGAGGCCCTCTGCCGAGAAGCCAGATTTCTCGGCAGCTGTGAGCTGGTAAGTGTGTGTTGTTTTCAGCCACTAAGTTTGTGGTCTCTTGTTTCACGGCGTTAGAAAGCAAGTACTTTGTGTGCTATCATTTAGTTTGTGGATACACTTCTAGTTGGTTCCATCTTATTTCTGTAGAGAATGTCATGGCTGGCCTGGAGCATGGCTTACTTATCCGTTCTACTGTGGATGGACCCCTGGATAGCTGTCTCCAGGAATTTTCCAGTGTATGCTTTTCGTGACTATATGCATGCATATCTACTGGGTATCACTATTCAGAAGTGAAACTGCTAGATCACAGAAGGTTCCACTTTAGTGATTATTGGCAAACGGCTTCCTGAAGGGCCAGGTTATTTTTTTTTCATAGGTATATTATTCAAACCTGCCATGACCTAATAGCAACTGGGCCCCACCCTAGCTGACAATAGCATTAACTAGCTAATCTAACAGCAAAAAACCAAAACCAAAACCAAAACCCAAAAGGCAAAAAACACTGAGCCAAGAGCCAAAATAGTCAAGAGAAAGTAACCACTTAACCCTGGGTACTGGCTCTTCTCAACGGCCCCGTCACCTGCAGGGATCAGCAGTGAAGGCTGATGCTGACTTTGGCCACTTGATAGCCGGCAAGGAGATCAGCAGTCGTCCAGTGCGCCTCTGACGACATGGCTCGTCTAATCCTAACGGTGCCTGAGATCTCACCATCTTTATATCAAGTCGGGAATTACCTTTAATGTACACACAAACACAAGCACAGTCTGTGGAGTCAGAGAGCAAAGATCGCGCAACACGGACGTCCGCAGCCCCTGTTGCGGCTATTAATACGGATCCAGGTTCCATTTTAAGCCGAATTTATATTCTGGTTGTGGGATTGCAGCAAACACTCAGAAGGCCTCGCAAACAAAAGAGTAAACACATGGATAGCTGATCGCCATGCCAGATTCAGCGAACACCATTTTTATATCCTAATTGCCAGGAACGGGGACAGCTGCATCATTGTTGAAAACACACACGCACGCACAATTAAGCCAAGAACAAATGTCAACACTGGCACAATCTGCTAAATTACTGATAACTGATGGGCATTACTCATGCTGTGAGCATCGTCTCCCATAGAAAATGAAAAGATTCCTTTTTAAAAAAGACCTTAGAGATTCCTCCTGGTTTAAGGAAGCTGGGGTGTGTACTGTAACGGCACAACCACAGCCTGCCAGATTATGTAAGTGACATTCCAACCATGTGTTCAAGGAGTTTGTGATAAGTACACGCTGTTCTTGTGCCTCTTTATATTTGTGTGAACAAGACAGGCTCCAAGAGGCTGATTCCTGGTTTGGGGACACTTTGTCTGTGATGAAGGTGTCTTGCAGCCACTGAGCAGAAATGCCCGGTGATAACCTCATACTCTAGAGAGACGGGGCTTGCCATCGCGTGATCCAAATGCAGACACCGGATCCCGCTTCTTCCGTCGTGCTCTCGGTAGGTTATTATTACAGAATAGAACTAGAATTTAAACCCCCTTGTTCAGTTCCCTCACAAAGTACGAGGGGTCTTCGAAATAACTTATTAAGTGATCCTGAACAAGGCTATGAAGTCACGTTTTGGCCTTCACGTCTCCAGCCTGAGAGGGCACTTCCTCTGGTCTTAGCACCACCTCCCGGGGATTCCTCTCCGGCACCTGCCCCGATTTACCCACCCCACAGGTGGAGACATGCTTCTTGTTATTAATCCACAACGGCTCCTGGATCGCAGAGCAGAAAGACCCATTCCCCTCTTGGGAATGTCACGCTCCCACAGGTAGCCGGAAACAGCTATCCTATTTATAATGAGGTCACTCCGAGCGCGTTTAGATGACACGGTATCTTCTTTGCTCACCTTAAAGGCCAAGCCCTGGGGTAGAAACACTGGGCTCAGGTTCCGCCCTTCGAGGAGCTCTGACAAATTCAGCTGAGACAATGTTTTCCACTTCCAGCCCAGTGCAGGCTCCTCGACACCTTGGGGGTCTGTAGATTACTAAAATTTCAAGAGGATGCCCTGTGAATACAGCTGCTTAGAAATGTTTAGTGTTCCTTAGACACCTGAAAAGCGAAAAGGAGTGAGTGCCCCACTATGATCATCCATTTCTAATTTTTTTTTAATGTTTATTTTATGGGGGGGAGGGGAGCAGAGAGAGAGAGGGAGACAGAGACTCAAAGCAGGCTCCAGGCTCTGAGCTGTGAGCACAGAGCCCGACACGGGGCTCGAACTCACAAACCGAGAGATCATGACCTGAGCTGAAGTCGGACGCTTAACTGAGTCATCCAGGAGCCCCTGATCATCCATTTCTAAAACACCAGAGGAGATTCCCAATCCCAACGCCATGGCCACAGCAAAGTGTGTGTCATTTCACGTCTGTCCGAGGTTCTAAAAGCTCCAGGCTTTCAGTGGATGTGGTGGGAGTGTCCACAATGTGGTATCACGTGACGTGCCAGGGAAATAAGAATCAGTAATTCACAGCCTGTGCTCTTGAAGGAATATATGTGGCAGTGAAGAAGACAGAGCTCTTAGTAGAAGTATGCCTCTAACCCAACTGGGGTGGCAGGGTGGGGCGTGGAGGAGCGGGAGGAAAGGCAAAGAAGGGGTCCAAAAGAGGTGGTGCTTGCCGTGAATTGTGAGGCGGAAGGATGATGAGCCAAGGAGTAGGGCAAGAGGAGCAATGTGGACAAAGCCTGGCAGTGGGGGACACGGCCCCGTCCGCTCAGTGTGGCTGGAGAGGTGAGGCCGGGTGAGTGGGCAGGAGCCACAGCATGGGAGTTGGGATTTTATCGGTGGAACTATTGCAAGACTTTAAGAACGGGAATAATATGACCCGATTTGCATGTTAGTTAAATCCAGCCTCCCGGTCTGTAGAGAGCAGTTTGAGGGAGAAACGCCTGAAAAGGCATGGACGTGACAGCCTCTCTTTTCCCCGGCCGCCATCAGACCCCTCCCCGCTGCCGCAGGCTCACGTACCCGCCCTGGGCAGGCCGCCCCACCATTTCTGTCTCATTGCGGTACTGGTACCGGCTTGAGAAGGAATTCTCTGCCCCCTTGCAGGGGAGCCGGCAGAGGGTAGAGGCACAGGATTACTGCCTTATGAAAGCTGTCTCTGTACTCAGCGCTTTTTCATCCTACTCCTTTGGTAGTCATGGAAATCGGGTAGGCGTGGTCAGCGCCCGTCCACTGCACGCGCTGCAGTCGCAGAGCTGGTCTCTAAGCCACTCTTTTTGCCACTTTCTGGGGTTCCCTCTGCTCCACAGATTCCCGGTGCAGAAATGCTCTCTTCCTCCTCCCTCTGAAAACCCTGCCTT
Organism: Herpailurus yagouaroundi; assembly: GCF_014898765.1. NCBI lineage: Eukaryota > Metazoa > Chordata > Mammalia > Carnivora > Felidae > Herpailurus > Herpailurus yagouaroundi. Next base: position 27,787,010 of record NW_024412397.1, on the reverse strand, counting down.
TGGGAAAGGCTCTGATAGCTTCCATTTATATCCTAGAGTTCCCGATGGAGAGAAGCTTAACCCGAAGGATCATCTGTGCCTGTAATAAAGGTGATGTCCTATGAGAACTGCACTCAGAGCAAGGTAAAGAAACCCACAGGTGACCATCACCTTGACCACATCCTCAGATGTTTTCAGTAGTCGAACGGGGAGTGGTTTTCTAGAGAAATACATGCCCGATATTATAAGTAGGAGTTAGTGGAAATAGGATTTGTTTTAAAGGAAATTTCTCGTCAGCCAACAATGTCAGTACTTACACTGGAAAAACAACAGAGTTGATGGAGTCTGCCGGAACGCCCTGGAAACAGATCATCGTTCACAAGTGTGGTCACCAGTGTGACAGTCCGAGCCCAGCCGTGTTGTGGGTTTGCCACCACTCACAGGCCAAGTAGACAGTGTGTATGCCAGGGGTCAGGAAACTTTTTCTGAAAGGACCAGACAGTAAATTCTGTAGGCTTTGTGGGCCATACAGTTTCTTTTGCACATGACTCTGCTGTTGTAGTGTGAACGTATCAACGATATAGAAACAAATGAGTGTGACCAGAGGTGGTCACAGGCTACAGTTTGCTGCCCCGGGTCCATACTATGTGATTTGCAGAGCCCCATGCAAAAAGTCTTACCCACTGAACTAAGGAGTCACTGTGGAAGCCATCCCCCCATGTTCAGGCATTATGTCTACAAAGGCCTGTTAATTATAACATGTTAATCTGTCATCCACCATCAACACGTTTGCACAGACTCAATTACCCTTGAAGTACAGCCTGGAGATCCTAGGATGACATTTCCATGCATAAAGTGCCCTCTCACTTTGACCATCTGCTCCATAAATACATGCCCCTGGTCACCAGGGACTACTGAACACATAGATGGGTTGCTTGGTGAGACTCTATCTCACTTCTGGAGACAATAAATTCTTGTGTCCTAGAGGTCATTGTGTTAGTTAAGATCTTTTGACCAAAGTAACAAAGGCCACAGAGAAATTTATTATCCCACATACCAGAAAAACTGGAGGAGGGGCAAGGATCTACAATTGGGTAAACAATACTTTTAGAACCCAGATTCTTCCTATCCTCTACTCTGCCATCTAAAGAATAGGCTTCTTTGTAAGAGTGTCCTCATGTTCATATGATAGCTGCCATCAGTAATTGGGAAGATAGTAGGAAAGAGAGAGAGAAGAAACCCCTCCAACCTAGACCAGTAATAATCACCAGAGGGATGCCATGTGCTGATTGGCTTACATTAGGTCCCTGAGCCAATCACTGATGAGGGGATGGTATTCTCCTACTTGGTTTAGTCTACTGAGAACCCTCCCCAGGAGCCAGGGTCAATCCCGGAAACCACATGGCTGCTTACACAGATGGAGATGGAATGATGTTGGAGAGTCAACCCCCACGTGCACCAATCAAGAGCAGCATTTTTTTCCACTTACGTTTCCTTTCCTCCTTTTGATGGAGCACTGTCGCTGTGATTGAGTAGTGTTGACGACAAACAAGACAGTGAGAAGATGTGCCCTTCTGATGTCCCAAAAATGTTGTTTTAGAACCATGAAGAGCATCACCTGTGGCCCTGTGTCCTGTCCATCTCCCCAAACACACACACACACACACACACACACACACACACACACACACACCTTACAGGTTCACTGATGCTAGCTAGCATCTCTGACTATAATCACCAAGCTATTAGTAAAAGAAAGAAGCCAGGCAACAGGTCAGCCAAATGACAAGTGTGGAAACAGATTATGTTTATGTCTGAATGACTTGGTGTTTGGCTGCAAAGGCTGTGACATGCTGGAGAAAGCAGCTGCCAGCATGGTGGTGGGAGGGGGCTGCAGGACAGCAGGAAGGAGCTCAGGATGGGGAGTCAGAAGAGACATGCTTCAGGTCACAGCCCTAGGAGCTCAGGAAAGACATCTGCCTTCTCTAACCCACTAGCGTCCTCACGTGTAAACTGGAAAACATGGTATCTAGGTAGGAGTTTGTGGAGATTAAGTATAAAAATGTAAAAACATGTTGTAAGCTATAAAGCTGTATAACTCTAAGATAAACAGCATTATTTACAATGGCCGGAGATAGAGATTTCACAGATGTTGAGTCTCAACATATCTCTGAAGGTGGTCAGGCGTCATCAGCGGCCTCCGTCTTCCCCCGGCAGCACTGACTACTCCAAGAGCCCAGAAATGTCTGCTGCCCATAACAGCATCCACCAGACCCGGATCCGCCCCCTCCACTCTCCTCCTCCCGAAACTTACCCATCTCAAGTCTCACTGTCCCATCTCCTTAACACACATCTGAAACTAACATAAGGAAGTGTGAAACGGTGGGACAGCACAGCCTTAAGGGTCAGAAACCTGAATTCTAGATCTGGCTGTAACACTAACTGGCCACCTGAATTTAGGCTAGATTAACCTATTGGTAACCATGGACTTTGAACCTATAAAATAAGAGACAGTTGTGGTTTTTCTAAAACTTTCTCCAGCGTGGAAACCTAGCTTCAAAGCAAAAACGGTGCTCCGTGCCTGCCATCCTTCCCTCCATCCTTCCTTCCTGCCCTTCTCGGCCTGAATGGCAGCGCAGGGGCTTTGCCAAAGCACAGTTTGAAAACCAGTGAGCTAAATGATCCCTCAAGGGCCCATTCATCTCTACAGTCTCTAACTCAGTTTCTACTTCTAAGACAAATTACTTCACGCTAATGTGAGGGGCACTATAATATGGTTCCCCCACCTAGAATCATTTTGTATTTAAGTAGGCATTCTCATAGATGTATGCTTTTATGAATTAACAAATACAGATGGAATTTCAGACACCATGAACGTGAAAGAGGCCATTGGGAGACTCCCTGATCCCCTAAAATCACTCGACTTGGGTTATCCATCCAGCTTTCACATAGGGCCTAATCTTGAAGCAGTTAATGGCATTTTTCAGGGTGGTGAGTGACCCAGTGGTGGTGAGGCTTCCCAGTTTTGGACCCGCCTAAGCCTGGGCTCCCATCAGCTCCATGGTGAACCGCGAGGTCCAAGGAAGACAAAGGAAAGTCATCGTGTCTTTCACGTGACAGGGCGGGGAGGAGTATGAGTTACAATCCGGTACAGAAATCCCTCAAGTAACAAAGCTTCATATACACATTTTTTTTTTTCCTGTGACATAACAGATATTCAGAGGTAAACAACGCGAGGCTGGGAGAGTGGCTCCATTCAAAAAAGTCTTTGAAGATCCAGGGAGGGGGGACCCGTGACCAGTGGTGGGTTCCATGTCAGGAACCAGTCAGCCACGAGGAGGGGGCAACAGTTCCCAGAATTTCAGTTCTGGGATCTATACATGGGTCCAGACTCTCGAGAATTTTACCAGAGTATCTCCAGATTCTTCAACATAACTTTTAATGTCATTTGAATAGATGCAGATTAGAGCTGCATACGTAATCGGGTATGAACTTTAAAAATACATTTGTTCTCAATAACTATATGCTACAAGGTTCCTATTTTCTTTTTGACCTTTTTAAGAAGTCTAACATATGTACCGAAAAGTACGCAAGTCGTGGCACACAGCTCCACGGATTATCACAAAGTGAAGACACCCGTGTCACTACCGCTAAGAAAAAGGAAAGGAGGAAACTGCTGGTCCCCAGAACCCGCCTCGAGCTCCCCTCAGTCTCATGTGCCCTGTCAGGTCCTTTCCTTCTCAACTCTGTCCTATCCTTGTCTTCTCTTCTGCTTGCCTCACTCCCCCGGCCTCTCAGAAACCCGGGGAGCAGGTGGTGGTGGTAGTGATATGTTGGGGCAGTTTTGCCTTCTGGCACAGTGGCAACAGCATGACTTTTGGAGCCACATCTACCAAGATCTAGATCGTAGGTCCTCTGATCAGCAGTTTTGTGAATCCAAGCAAGAGGCGGAAACCCTCTAACACCTACCCAAGCACTGGCCGGTGGGTCAGACCACAGTACTGCAGTATGCCGGGCACTGCGCGCATGGTGGCCCATGTGACCGTCACTGCGTTTTCATTTTTATTCTTTTTGTTGGGCCCTGTGAGGCAACACTCGTTATTTCTATTTCACAGATTAGTGCCAAGAGGCACACTGAGGCCAAATGACTTGCCCGGGCCTGCATAGTGGGTCGGCGACACAGCGAAGGCTAGACTCGGAGCTCTGAGTCTGGGCCGGCGCACGACCTAGAGCCGTAGCACTCGTGACCCAGAGGAGCTGAGACCAGGGAGGCAGATCGCACGTGCCTCCGGGCCCACAGCCACCCAGAGGCTTGTCTGGCCCGGAGGTGCCTGGTTCTTCAACAGATTCCCCGTCACCCTCATAGTCATCTCAGCCTCGCCAGAAGGTTTCCTAAACAGACACACAAATGCCAACCTTACGGCACCTGCTAATAAAAACTGCCTCAGCAGGAGTGAGTTCCAGGGGTGCCTAATAATAACCGCAGACACGGAGGAGCAAATGGCTGGCCGTGCCAAGAGCGCGTGGGACCCTCCAGGACCAGACAGAGTGTGGGCCAGTCAGGGTCAAGGCAGCGTCTGCAGCCAGGACAGGGGCGGGGCCTGGAGCTGGCAAACAGGGCACCTGGCGGGAAGACGAGGACAGTGAACCAGTCAGGCCCCATCCCGGCTGTGCTGGCAACGCTGGGGCAATTCATGCCATTACCCAACAAACACGACTCGGATAATGACCCTGGGGAAGGCACTGGGTGATACCTGGCTACAAATGGTTGGGGGGCTCAGAGGAGCATTCCTCTCCCCTCCCTAAGGGGTTGAGGCATTTATTTAGAAGGGGCCAGGTCTTTCCTTATATTAGAGACGTAAGACTGACAAGCAAGTAACCCTAGGAGAGGAGGCCTAGGGATGTGTCCAAAGTGACGTACAGAGGACAAGGATGAGAGCCTCCCCTGGAGGCAGCTGGCTAAGCCCTGTGGCTTCTCCTTGTCCACTCTAGAAGCCTCTCCTCATCTGGCCCCGTCCTGTCACAGCTCCTCACCTGCTCTCTGCAGAGGCTGTGGAACAGCAAAGTCAACAGCACAGGCACTCGCCATGTTATGGGCACTGCTCGTGGTATTTCCCTGCCGGTAAGTCATTTAATCTCCCTTGAGTGACAGTAGATGAAGGGGAGGAGCTATTCTCAAGCCTGCCTGTACACAGGAGGGCACAGATGCGCCATCCAAGGTGACAGAGCTAGTAAGAGGAGCAGATGGGATCCGGACCCAGGCCATCGGGTCCTAGAGCCCACCCTTCAGCTTCTGTGTTGATGTCACTCTGCAGGGTGCTGGTTCCCTCGATTCTCATGTTCTCTCCGGTGCCACGGAACCACAGGGCCCAAGGCAGGGTCAGTCTGCTCCTGGGTGGCCCCGACTGAGCCCTTCACACCCTTTCAAGGCTCTCATCACAAGGTCCCACCCTCTTCTCAGCCCGGTCTGTAAACTCAGCGTTTGGCACTGAGGCTGGCTGCCTTCCCCTCCGCCTCGCCGCCGGCCACCAGGCTGAGGGTTTGGGTGGCCAGCCGGAGGATGCAACCAGCAGCCAGCCTCACGGGCCTCCACCTCTCTGCACTTGCACGGTGGCCCCAGCGCGGGCCAGGCACAAGAGCGGCGTGGCCGAGAGCTTGGGCTCTGGGGTCAGGTTTCCTGCGTTCTAATGTTGACCCAGCCAGTTACGTTTTGCTCCCTTGGAGAAGTGTCTTGGCCTCTGTGAGCCTCAGTTTCTTTCTTTATGAAATAGGTTAATAAAAGAAACTCCCTTCCAGAGTTATGCTAGGGATTGAGATTGAGCCCACTATCACCTACTTAAAAAGGCAGTCAGCTGCATAGGAAGCATTCAGGCAATGTTAGTGCTTACTGTGACCGCAACTTGTCAACCAGCTCTGAAACCATAAAATCAGAAATTCTACTTTCTAACCACAACTTCCCGTTTTCAATTAAAAAAAATTTTTTTTGATGTTTATTTATTTTTGAGAGAGAGAGAGAGAGAGAGAGAGAGAGAGAGAGAGAGAGAGAACGAGCAGAGGAGGGGCAGAGAGAGAGGTTAGACACAGAATCCAAAGCAGACTCTAGGCTCTGAGCTGTCAGCACAGAGCCTGATGCGGGGCTTGAACTCATGAACCGTGAGATCATGACCCGAGCCAAAGTCAGATGCTTAATCGACTGAGTCACCCAGGAGCCCCTGGTTGTCCATTCATTTTTTTTTTTTTAAAGAAATTTTTTAAAAATTTTAATGTTTACTTGAGAGAGAGAGACAGAGACAGAGACAGAGTGTGAGTGGGGAAGGGGCAGAGAGAGAGGGAGACACAGAATCGGAAGCTGGCTCCAAGCTTGGAGCTGTCGCCATGGAACTCGACGCGGGGCTCAAAGTCACAAACCACAAGATCATGACCTGAGCTGAAGATGGACACTTAACCGACTTAGCCACCCAGGTGCCGCTTGGGTTTTCATTCTTAAAGATCTTCTGCCCACAGTAGCCTACTCTGCTGTGCTAGTGTGCCAAGGGCTGGAGTCCCCATTCTCCAGTGTACCGGCCACCCCCGCTTCTTGTCCTTTCCTGCTCCGTTAAGACCCCACGGGTGATCCCTTTACTGACATTCTTATAATTACCCACAATTTCCTCATGCTTGGTCTGTTTCTATTAGGATTAGTTTCAATGGTATATCATAGAAAACCCCAAATAACAGTTCTTAAAATCATTAGTGTATTTTCTCTCTCACATAAAAGAAATCCAGAAGTAGTTAGCGCACAGGTGGGATGGTAGGTCTAAGTGCCTCAGGGACCTGTGCTCCTCTTCTCTTGCTGTTTTTTGGTGTTGTTTTTTTTTAAGCACATTGTCTCCTTGTCCAAGATGGCCGTTAGAGCTCCAGCCACGGCATCTCCATTCTAGACAGCACAATGGAGAAGGAGAGCCTCCCCAACCAACACCTTCCTCTCCCATCCCATCAGCTTGAACCCAGTCACATAAGCTCACCTAGTCACTGCTTACCTCCTGTCCCAAATAAGAGGGAAAAAGAGGGAGGACGGTCCTACCACTGTACCTCCCTGGCCAATCCACAGCCAGTGATGATTTCACCATCTACTTCTGTTTCCAGGCTGGCCTGCCGCTGGAGAAAATAACACAATCACGCTGACACACACCTCTGTAGGCTGTGGCTTCTAGCCCAGCTGAGCCCCCCACACTCCTGGACAAGGCCTTTTTTCCTCTCTTTTGCATGCCTCATGGCAGTTATTCCAAGAATTCAGTCACTTTCCTGAAACACTCCTCCCACCCTTGGCTCGCTTCCTCCTTCCCTCTCCCCTGTTTAGATATCCTTGTCGCTCCTCTGAAGCAGCTCTAGCTGCAAACAGAGGTGACCGTTGCCCTGGCCGGAGCAGACCTCTTTCCCCTGAATCCTACAATCAACAGGAATAAACCGATGAGAGGCCCTAACAACTACCCGTTTCATCTAGAAACTGTGTCTTTAACCACAGCATCCATGCTTCACTCTAAAGGAGACTCCCAAGGGAGGTCAGAGGCCCCCAAGCAGGCCGCCTCGGGATGCTGCAGGGGCAGTGGTCCCCTCAGCAGCTGACGGGCCTCAGAACAGAGAGCGATTCCCCCCGAAGAAAGCTCAGCATCCTTTGGCTCCCTCAGCCCCCCCCTGACACTTGTGCCAGTCCCTGTCCTGACTTCACAGTGGCCCGAGGGCACCAGGCGCACCACCCACCTCTGCAAAGAGGCAAAATGACATGGGAGAGAATGTCAGTATTTCCCCACGTTGAGGGGACCGTGTCCATATTCTTCTGGAAACGTCCCCTTCGAGTTCCTGGCTGCTTATAAGGAGCAGGCTGAGTGCACACGCCCCTGGGTTTAGGGGCTGACGGAGGTAGCCCCACCCTTCAATAGATGCGGGGGGGGGGGGCCACCAACCCCTCCCGCACAAAACCTTGGTTCCTGCCCTGCCGGGAGGGCGTGGAATTGGGGTGCTGCTCCGGGGGCTCACGCGGGTTCTCGCGGCCCCAGCCGCATCCACCGTCCTCCACCGCTCCCATCGGGGCTGATGAGGGCTGGGGCCAGGAAACTGCTCAGGGGCTAAGGGTTCCTACTCAGTGTGAGAAGTCTGCCTTACAGGTTGCTATAAAAAGGAGCAAAAATAACAGAGGTGCCTCTTCGTCTGTCTTTATGTTCCCCGTTTCACTTATCACACACATCTTGCAATAGCTACTCATTTTCACATTTTCTTCAGTCACTTCCTCCCTCCAACGTGAATTACCTAAAATAACAACCTCTCAGGGTCAGCCTCAGCCATGCATCACAGGCAGCTGCTCCAGGGTAAGGACTGTGCCCAGAAGAAGCCTCGGGTGACCGCTGCCCCATCACCATCCCCCAGACTCTCCAGCCCATCAGCGGCACCATGGCCTTTTCTGCAGGCGGAGGCAGTACTGAGCGAGGAGGCCTGGGGACTCACCTCCCACTGCAGAGGCCGGGATGACATTGGAAACTTTCCTGCGGGCGAGGTGGGCTAGGGGAGCAAGAGAGGGCAGGACACAGGCCATCTGGCATGGAAGGAGCACCTGACCAGAGATAGGACCTGGGTTCTGGCCTAATACATTCTGTCAGCATGCTGTGTGACCATGGGCAAGTTGCATCCCCTCTCTGGGTCTCAGACTCCTCATCTGTAAAATAAGAATGTGTGAGGGTCCTTCCTGAGCTGGGTCCATGCCCGGAGCCTCTCCAGCATTCAGTCCTGGCCCCTAAATCTCTCTCTTCTCCATCCCTCACCAATTAGGCCTGTCGATGCCTTAGTCAACTGCCTATTCATAATATGTTGTGCCTGGTCTAATGTAGTAGACCCTGGACTGTCCCCTTCCAACTTCCCCCCAGCCTCTAGAGTCTGTTCTCCACACTGCCATACTGTTTAGAACCCATCAGGGGCGCCTGGGTGCCTCAGCTGGTTAAGCGTCCAACTCGTGATTTCGGCTCAGGTCACGATCTCGCGGTTTGTGAATCCAAGCCCCGCATTGGGCTCTACACTTACAGTGCGGAGCCTGCTTGGGATTCTCTACCCGCCCCGCCCCCCACCCCACCACCAACTCTCTCTTAAAATAGATAAATAGACTTCAAAAAAAACAACAACATGGGGCGCCTGGCTGGCGCAGTCGGTTAAGCGTCCGACTTCAGCCAGGTCACGATCTCGCGGTCCGTGAGTTCGAGCCCCGCGTCGGGCTCTGGGCTGATGGCTCAGAGCCTGGAGCCTGTTTCCGATTCTGTGTCTCCCTCTCTCTCTGCCCCTCCCCCGTTCATGCTCTGTCTCTCTCTGTCCCAAAAATAAATAAACGTTGAAAAAAAAATTAAAAACAACAACAACAACAACCCACCAGGCACTCTCCACTGCAGTCAACTCTTTAGCCAGGCAAAGATTATCACTGTCCTACTCTACGTCTCTTTCTACAGCTCCCAACCTCATTCACAAACATTTATGGAGCACCTGCTATGTGCCAAGCATTGTTCCAGGAGCTCCGAATACAGCAACAAACCTTCAAGACTCAGTTCAGTTGTCACGACCCCTGGAAAGCTTTCCCACACTCCTTCATGCCTACCTGCAGGGTGAGTTCATGGCTTCTCCCTCTGTGTGTGCAAGCTGCCACGCCTGTCAGATGGCGATGGTGAGATAGCGGCTTCCTTGCTGTATCACCGATGGGCATACCTAGGGAAGTTATGTTCCGTCGCTCTTGGCCGAATGTGATGGTCAGTTTTATGGGTCAACTTGGCTGGGGCCAGTACCCGGTATTTGGTAGAACACTATTCTACATATTTCAGTGAAGGTGTTTTTCAGATGAGATTAACATTTAAATCAGTAGGCTTTGAATAAAGCAGGTTACTCTTCATAATATGGGTGGGCCTCGTTCAATCAGTTGAAGGCCCTAGGAGAAAAAAGATCCACCTTCCCCGAGGAAGAGGAAATTCTGCTTCTGGACTGCCTTTAGACTAGAACTGCAACCAGATCTCTTCCCTGGATCTCCAGCCTGCCGGCCTGCCCTGCAAACTTAGGACTCACCAACCCCCACCATCACGAGAATCTATTCCTTAAACACACTCTCTCTCTTTATATGCACACACACACACACACACACACACACACACACCCGATTGGTTCTGTTTCTCTGGAGAACTCTAATACACTGAGTGAACGGTTCTACCCTCGTTCACACCCCCCCCACACACACACAATTATCTGGTACCAATGGCTAAAGAAGGTGTAGGAGGAGTAGGAGGAAGGGGAAGAAAAATGGATAGTTTTTTCATATGCTTATTAGCCTTTTTTTATATCTTCCTTTATGAAGAACCTACATAGGTCTTTGGTTCTTTTCATTATACTGTTGTCTTTTACTATTGATTTGTAGGAGGCTTTCAAAGTATATTCTGGGTACACATTCTTTGTCAGATATAAGTGGCTTGTAAATATTTCCTCCTGGAGTTCGGTCTGTGTTTTCAATTCTTAATGTTGTTTTTGATTAGTAGAAATTTTTAATTTTAATGACGTCCAATCTATCCATTTTTTTGTTATGATTAGAGACTTTTGTGTTCTAAGAATGTTTTCTATAGAAGCTTTACAGGTTCACCTCTTGCACTTAAATTTATGGCCTACTTCAAATTCATTTTCCGGCATGGCATGAGGCAGAGGTCAAGGTCCACTTCTGCTCCATAAGGACATTCAGTATTCCAACACCATTTACAGAAAAGACATTCTTTTTGCCTGTTAAATTCATTTAGCGTTTCTGTTAAAAAGCAAGTTATACTATATGGGTTTACTTCCAGATTTGATATTCTATTCCATTTATCTATTTAGTGATCCATATGCCAATACCATATTGTCTTACCTATTATAATTTTATATGTCTTGAAACCTGGCAGTATAAATTTTCCAACTTCAATCTTTAAGACTGTTTTTCTTATTCTAGGTCCTTCTGCAATTTCATGTACATTTAAGAATAAGCTTATCAGTTTCTGCAAAAAGCCTAATGGGATGATAATTGGGATATCATCTTAACAATATGACATCTGGACCAAATTAAGTCTTCCAATCTATGAACATAGAATACCTCTCCATGTATTCATACCTTGAGCTGCAGCCATGTTCTGTAGTTTTCAGCATAAAGGCCTCCCGTGTCTTTTGTTAAATTTCTTTCTAATTATTTTTTCTGATATTATAAATAGCATTTTAAGAATAAACTATTCTTAGAACGGCTTTAGATTAAAATGTTTATTAATGTTCATTTATTATTTTTGAGAGACAGAGAGACAGAGTGTGAGCAGGGGAGGGGCAGAGAGAGAAGGAGACACAGAATCCAAAGCAGGCTCCAGGCTCTGAGCTGTCAGCACAGAGCCCGACGTGGGGCTCGAACTCACGAACCATGAGGTCATGACCTGAGCCGGAAGCTTAACCAAAATTGCCACCCAGGCGCCCCAGAAAAGCTTTAGATTTAAAGAAACATTGCAAAGGTAGGACAGAGACTTCCTCTATAGCCCACACTCAGTTTCCCCTATGGTGAACAGATTACATTAGTGTGGTGCGCTAATTATGGTCACAATTAATGAACCGATATTGATATGGTGTTACTAACTAGAGTCTAGCATTTTTTAATATGTCCTTAGCTTTTACCTAAAATCCCTCTTCTGCTCTAGGATCCCATCCCGAATGCCATATTACATTTAGTTGTCAAGTGTCCTTAGGCTCCTCTGGGCTGTGACAGTTTCTCGGACTTTCCTTGTTTGTGATGACAGTTTTGAGGAGTACTGCTCGGGCGTTTTGTAGAATGCCCTTCAGTGGGGTTCATCTGCTGTTTTTCTTGTGATTGGACTGAGCTCATTGGTTTTTGGCAAGAAGACCACGGAGGCAAAGTGCCATTTTCATCATAGCGTGTCAAGAGCACATATCATCAACATAACTAATCACTGTTGATTTTGACCTTGGTCACCCGGCTAAGGTAGTGTTGGTCAGCCTTCTCCACTGCAAAGTTACTCCCCCCCACCCCCTCCATACTAGACCCTTTGGAAAGAAGTCAGTAAGTGCAGCCATACTTAGTGGAGAGTTATGCCCCACATCTCTTAGGGTAGAGTATAAATTACTTGGAATAATTCTCCATGGGCCATCTGTCCTCCCCCATTGATTTATTCGCCCTCTACATCCCTGGTAATGTATACATTAGTTGCCACCTGTGTCTATTCTTTGGTGAAATTTCTGTTCAGATATTTTGCCCATTTGATAATTGGGTTGTTTTCTCATTCTTGATTAAATGTTTACACATACATATATATTGTATTTGTTCTTCCAGATACACGTGTGTTTTTTGCAAGTATCTTCTCCCAGTCTGTAACTCATCTTTTCATCCTTTCAACGGTGTGTTTCAAAAAAAAACAAAAAACAAAAAACCAGAACTTTATTTTAATGAAGTTCAATGTATCTTTTTTCCTAGTGGGTGTTTAGGGTGTTGACTAAAAACTCCCTGCCTAACAAGAGCTTAAAGATGGTCTCCCTGTTTTCTTCTGTCAGTTTCACAATTTCAGGTATTCCAGTTAGGTCTGGGACTCATGTTTTCTTAACCAGGAATTCCTTTGTTTAGAGGCAACTGTTGATAGTTGGCATTTCCATGCAGTTTTGTTAAGCCGATGAGGTTCACAGTGTTTGAGGACACTGCCTTTAAAAATCAACAACGACAAACACAACTGTATTTTTCAGTTGGCAGTTTTAGGTTCACAGCTCACTTGAGCAGAAAGTACAGAGAGTTCCCATGCGCCCCCCCCCCCCCCGCCTACCCCCTCCCCACATGTACAGCCTCCTCCACCATCAACACCCCCTCCCGGAGCAGGGAAATGTGTTCCCGTCCCTGCACAGGCACATCATTATCATCCAGTCCATAGTTCATGCCACAACAGTTCACATGGTGTTGTCCAGTAGATGGTTTGGGACAAATGTATAATGACATGTATCCACCCTTAAGAGTATCATACAGCATAGTCTCACTGCCCTAACATTCCTGTGCTCTACCTATTTATGTCTCCTCCCTCACCCCTATCCTTACCAACCCCTGGTCTTTCTACTGTCTCCATACTTTTGCCTTTTGCAGAATGTCATAGAGTTGGAACCGCACAGGATGTAGCCTTTTCAGATTGGCTTTTTTTCACGTAGAAACGTGCATCTACGTTTCCTCCGTGTCTTTTCACGGCACGGTAACTCATCTCTTGTCAGTGCTGAGTAAACATTCCATTGTCTGGATGTGCACAGTTTATCCTTCCACGTCTTTATTGATTCCAAGTTTCGGCAATTATAACTCAAGCCGCTATAAACATCTGTGTGCAGGTTTTCGTGTGGACACAAGTTTTCTGCTCCTCTGGGTAAATACCAAGAAGCAGGGTTCCTGGATCATCTGGTATAAGAGGATGTTTCATTTTGTGAGAAGTTGCCAAGCTGTGTTCCAGCACGGCTGTGCCAGCAACGAATGAGACTTCTTCTTGTTCGACATCCTCGCCACCGTTGGGTGTTGTTAGTGTTTTGGATTTGGGCCATTCTAATAGGTTGTTTTAATTTGCAGTTCCATTATGACATATGATCTGGAGCATCTTTTCGTATGTTTACTTGCCATCCGTATGTCTCCTTTGATGAGGCCCTTTGCCCATTTTTAAATCGAGTTGTTTTCTTCTTGTTGAGTTTTAAGAGGTCTTCGTATATTTAGAGTAACGATCCTTTATCAGAGATGTCTTTTGCAAATATTTCATCCCTGTTTGTGTCTCGGCTCCTCCTTTTCTTTACAATGTCTTTTGCAGAGCAGGAGTTTTTCATTTGAATTAAGTGCAGCTTGTCAACGATTTCTTTCGTGGATTACGCCTTCGAGGTTGTAGGTAAAAAGTCATCGTCATACCCAGGGTCATACAGATTTTCACCTGTGTTATCTTTCAGTCCATTTGCCTTCCGCGTGCATTTCTGTGAGGTTGTTGCCTATTTCTCCAAGAAATCATAAAGACCGTGAGGTTTTAAATCTCTGTATTCTCCACAGCACCTTGCATACGGTAGAATGATAGCTGAACAGGCCAGTTTACCAACAAGGAAAAATGAAAGTCTCATAATTCCAGGCTGAACCCTACCTTTCTGGCTCCACAGTTCTCTCTGTACACATGCGGGTAGAAAAATAATGACGCGAGGTCACAACAAAATTGTGAAGTCCTGGGAGTCTTCTGTATACCCACCCTCCCTTTCCTATGACCTTGCCACCCTAGGCGGCCTCCGTGGTTTTCTCATCTTTTTGCTTGGTAGCTGTCCAAAAGAGGAAAAAAAAAAAAAAAATCATCTGTGCTTGAAAGCAAAGCTCATTCACAAGAATGCTTGCCAGTTTCTTTTATGCCATGAAAACATTTTTCTCTCGTAAGAGAAATGAGAAGCATTAATAACGAGACGAAGAAGGTCTTACGGGCATGTTGCCCTAAAATCATGCCATACCTAGCACTATTCCTGAGGAGTATGGGGCAAGATCTGGGTCTGTGCCCTGAAATGTGTGTCTGTGTGTGTCTGTGTGTGGGTGTGCAGGAAAGAGAGACGGAGACATCAGCTAAGAGACTACGATTAATAGTCAATAGATTGCAGTGTTTACACAGGGAGAAGAGAAAAAAAATGTAATCAGTTGTCAATATAAAAATGATACTAACGGCAGTTGTTCAGAACTGCTTTGCCATTTCTAGCAGATTGTCATGCAGCGTTAAGTACAGAAATCAGTGATTTTTAGACCCTTCTTCAAAGCATAGGTTTCTGCGGCCCGTGCTCCCAGGGCCCCACCCCCATTCCACCTCTTCCTCTACTTAGGAGATGTCATTTGAAACAAAGTTTCACCAAAGATGAAGGAAAGAGAAGAGGGACCAGGGGGCAAACCATGGACACGAAAGATGAAATCTAGAGTAGATAAACTTGTGACTTGGATTAAACTTTTTTCTCCCGTTCTGAAAAAAAAAGCAGTACAGTACGAGGGTGTGACCAGATATTACAATGCATTACAAACGCTCCATAATGAAAACAGTGTGGTAGGGGGGCACCTGGGTGGCTCAGTTGGTTGAGTATCAACTTCAGCTCAGGTGATGAACTCGCAGTTTGGGAGTTCGAGCCCCACATCGGGCTCTCCGCTGTCAGCGCAGAGCCCGCTTCAGATCCTCTCTCCCCCTCTCTCTGCCCCTCCCCCGCTCTCACTCTCTCCCAAAAATGAATAAACATTTGGAAAAAAAAAAAAAAAAAACCAGTATGGTAGTGATACTTGAATGAATAGATTACTAAAAGAACAGAATCGAAAGTCCAGTTATAGACCAAAACATGCACAGCCATTTGGTAAACAGTGGAGACAGCTTATAAAAGCGAGACAGCTACTCTGAATCGTGAAATGATCCTTGACAGGGAGACAAATGAGAAATCTCTCGAATTCTTGGAGGAGGTACACTCTGAATGGGGCCTCTACTTTTTCTCCTTCTACCCATGATTTTGGGTTTGCCGGACCTAAAATAAAACACAGCACTTGTCGTAATCGTGTGTTCTTTTCTAAATTCAGATAATTTGGGGCAGCTGGACGGCAGGCTGAGTTCCTGCTTCATTAAGTAAGTCTCCGTTCACCAGAAAGCCCTTCAAAGCTGCTTGCCTCGTGCCCTCCGGCCTCAGGCTCCATGTGCCTCCCTCTGCGGGGCCAGCCGTTCCTGGGCAGTGAGGCAGAGCTTGTCCAGAGGCCAGAGGCCCTTTCCACCCCTCACACAGGCCAAGGCCCAGTTACTGTTAGAGCAGAGAGCAGCTCTCCATGCGGCTACCACTCTGCCTGGCTCCTAGCCCCTGAGTTCCGACTGGCCTGGGGTGCAGCGTGGCCATCACAGATTTTTAACTCCCCTCCAGTTTGTTTCAAGTATGTAGCTAAGGTCGAGAATGACCATCATAAATTGTAAGGCATCTTTCTTTCCATAACGTGTGGTACATCGTTCTCTGGTGCTGGGTGGTTAAGTAAGAGAATATATGTAAACGGGCTTTGAAGCTACAGTGAATGTCACCTATTAGTGTCATCAGAACCTGCAGGGTGAGGGTGACAGGATGAGGCTCTCAGACCCTCAGATGCTCCCATTGTAGCTGCTGTTCGGTGACACGTCGTGCTGGGCGGCAGCCGGGCCTTCAGTTACCAGTGCTGATTTCAGATGGACCGACCTCCTCCATGTTTTTCCTAATAACTCGCTTGCTCAAATTACAGGGGTTGTCGCCGATCCCTCGTGGGAGTTCTCAGGTGAGCAGGCTTCGTGAGTCAAGAAGCATCCCTGCTGCCCAGCCCGACCCTGAGGGTTATAGCTGCCTCTCTCCTTTTCCACGACTGCCCCTCCCCAGAAAGCACAGGCCGATGCTGTTTCTGAAGAGCCATCCATTCCACGACTCAGGTCTCCACACTGCCTCGTGAGGCACCTTTAAAACACTTTCGTTGTAGCCAACTTGGTAATATGTTGTAGTTTTCCACCTAATTATCAGTCTAAACCTAGTTTATTTAAAAATATACGCACTTGGGGCGCTGGGTGGCTCAGTTGGTTGGGCGACCGACTTCGGCTCGCAGTCTGTGAGTTCAGAGCCCCGCATCGGGCTCTGTGCTGACAGCTCAGAGCCTGGAGCCTGTTTCGGATTCTGTGTCTCCCTCGCTCTCTGACCCTCCCCCGTTCATGCTCTCTCTCTGTCTCAAAAATAAATCAACGTAAAAAAAATTTAAAAAAATATACGCACTTTACTGCACCCCAACGTTTATAGCAGCATCATGTACAATAGCGAAGATATGGAAGCAGCCCGGTGTCCATCGACTGATGAATGGATCAAGATGTGGTATGTGTATGTATGTGTGTACACACACACACACACACACACACACACACACACACACTGGAATATTACTCAGCCATAAAAAAAGAATGAAATCTTGCCATTTACAATGATGTGGATGGAGCTGGAGGGTATAATGTAAGTCAGAAAAATAAGTCAGGGAAAGACAAATACCATGTGATTTCACTTATATGTGGAAAACAAAACAGAACAAAACAAATGAGCAAAGAGAAAGGGAAAGGTGGCGGCGGGGGCACGGCGGGGCGGGGGGGGGGTGCGGACAGGCAAATCAAGAAACAGACTCTTAACTTCAGAGAACAAACGGATGGTCACCAGAGGAGAGGTGGCTGGGGGGATGGGTTAAACAGGTGATAGGGATTAAGAGTGCACCTGTTGTGATGTATGGAAGGTGCCGAATTACTATATTGTCCACCTGAAACTAACATTACACTGTATATTAACTAATTGGAATTCACATAAAAACTTAAAAAAATTGTATACGCACCTTTTTTTTATTCACTAATTTATATGTCAACCTTGGGGTTTTTGTTGTTGTTGTTGATAGCTTGATCATAATAGTAGACTTTGGTTTCCAAAATTTGTTTCATTTACCCATTAAATACAAACAAACCAGTGGTCAAGTGGACACTGAGTAAGTTTCAGTACGGCTTACTAAATAATTTTGGTAAAAAACCACCACATTTGCTAAGTGAAGTAGGCATGGAGATTTGAACTTCACAAAATTCATTCTGTTCATCATAAAGCAGTTGGCTGGCTTGTCACTTTATTCGGTTAGCCCCCCTCTGCCCTTGGATCCTAAGTGGTCCTGGGTCATAGCTAAATCTGAAGAGTGGGACCCTAGGGCAGGGGACCTCAAGGAGAAAACTTTGCAGACCTCCTGCTACAGACTAAATGTTTGTGTCCTCCCAGAATTCCTGTGTTGAAACCTAACCCCCAGTGTGATGGTATTGGGAGGTGGGGCCTTTGGGAAGCAATTAGGTCATGAGGGTGGGGCCTTCAAAAATGGGATGAGGGTCTTTATAAGGGGATGAAGAGACCAGAGCTTTCTCTCTTCAGCACATGCTACAATGAAGTTAGTTGACTGCAATCCGGAAGCAGGCCCACAGCCGGACCCAACTCAGACTTCTGGCCTCCAGAACAGTGAGAAATACTTGTCTGTTGTCTGTAAGCCACCCACTCAGTGGTACTTTGTAAACTCAGCCCAGAATAAAGCACTTCTTAAATTCTCCTAGGCCAGGATGTCAGTTTTGAGATTGGGTCCATGTTCCTTATTTGTGCAGTGTTCTACTTGGCTCCCTAACAGGACCATGCACACTTATACGCAGGAATCAGCACAGTCCCTTCTCTGGTGCTCCCATAAAACTCAGCACTGCTTTGGGCATAGGCTAGGCTGCGAGTGACTAATTCTTTAACCCAGAGGAGGCTTTACCATGAAGCTGAAGAAACTTAAGTTCCTGGGACCCCTTGAAAGGCCCTGCAAGGGCCCTAGTAATGTGTTTACCTAGTCATATGCATTTGTAACATTTGTAAGTAATGCAACATTTACAATTATAAATGCATGATTTTTTTTAATGGGAATTGTGAAAAATCAAGTGTATCAGAATTCTGGTGTTTTTCAAACACAAACTATAGTGAGTGGACTACAAACAATGGGTGCATCTGTTTGTGAAGCTGCGTCTTTATGCATCTTAACTATCAGCAATAAATTCTGATCAACTGCTAGAAAACTGAACTTTCTGTTCTCTCTATAGAAAATATTACAAAATATGAAAAGACAAGAATATGCAGTAATGTAGGAACACTGTTTTATAGAACTATGTCAAGCAATTAATAAAAGCATCTTTTCCTGGGGCGCCTGGGTGGCTCAGTCAGTTAAGCGGCTGACTTCAGCTCAGGTCATGATCTCTTAGTCTGTGAGTTCGAGCCCCGCGTCGGGCTCTGTGCTGAGAGCTCGGAGCCTGGAGCCTGCTTCAGATTCTGTGTCTCCCTCTCTCTCGGCCCCTCCCCTGCTTGTTCTCTGTCTCTCGCTCTCAAAAATAATAAACATTGAAAAATTTTTCTTTTTAATTTTTTCTGGACTTTGTGGTATTTGTCAGTGTGCAGTAAAGGGTTAACTCAACAGATTCAGACTGCACATTCCAAAGAAAAGATTCTCACCCTTCAAGGCCTCCGGAGAGAGAATTTCTGAGCTCTTGGAATATCCTGATAGGCGGTTGTTTTTAAATACCTGAGGCCTTGGGCCACATTCTATCAGTTTGAACAGGTAGTTTATGCTAACAGTGAGACTGAGAGTGAATGCCTGCTCTTATATGTCCAAAGCCCTGGGCAATACTCTATCAGTTTGACCTCTGGGGGGCTGGAGACTGAGCGGCTAAGGTCAGCTGCCCGGGAGCTGCATGCCCCTGTGACTGACACCTCCCCCCAGTAAAACCCTAGACCCAAGCCTCAGGACACTTTGCATAAGCTGATGCATATCATGGGTGGGAGAATTAAGTGCTGCCCATGCAGCTCCCCCGGGAGAGAACAAAGCCTGCATCTGGTCTCTCCTGGACTCCACCCTCTCTGCCTCTCCCCTTTGCTGGTTTTAATCTGCATCCTCTCACCGTAATAAACCACCACTAGGAACGTAACTGCTTTTCTGAGTCCTTCTAGCTTAACACTGAGCCTGAGGGTGGTCCTGCAGACCTGCAACATAGCTTTTCAAATTTTGAACTGCTATAATCTTTTTCATTCTCAGTAAATATCTACTTTCACATCTAACCTTCTATTCCTAATACTGTATTTCCCAAAGAGGGACCTCAAAGTTGTATAATTTTCAAGTTCTACAGAATGTGTATCCACCCTGGGGCGCCTGAGTGGCTCAGTCAGTTAAGTGACTCCAGCTCAGGTCACAATCTCACGGTTCGTGAGTTCGAGCTCCGCATCGGGCTGACAGCTCAGAGCCTGGAGCCTGCTTTGGAATCTGTGTCTCCCTCTCTCTCTGCCCCTCTCCCACTCGCGTTGTCTCTCAAAAATAAAAAAAAAAAAAAATTAAGAAAAATGTGGATCTACCCTTGAGGACAGGTTCTCTGGTCTCTTGGACCTTTTCTCATGCTAATACCTTCCCTTGGGATGAGTCAAGACACCTGAAAATTTCCTACTTCCTTCGGTTTTCTGCCAGAACTTTGCTCTCCCTCCTCCGAGGCAGTGTCGTTACCCTACCTCCACCATCCCTAACACTTCACACATGACTTTATTTTAGCACTTGTCACATTACAACATCATTGGTTACATTTCAGATGCACGTGTGCCTGCCTTGCTAGGCCAGGCTAGGCCTGGCTCTGTCATTACTCCCTCTGGAAGGGGGGGGGAAGACAGAAAGGGGCAACGTGGTGAGTCAGAATTGGCGTTTATCACCAGACAGATGTTGAGCCCCCCCCCCCCCATTTACAGCTGTGATGGGTTGGGCAAGTTTACCTCTCAGTGCCCCAGTCTCCTTGATGGATAGTGGGTGAAATGCACTCGCCTGAGAGGCTATCTTGAGGACGGTGAAGGTGCAGGTGAAAACACAGCCAGCAATCTGAGTAAGATGCTGGAACGAGGAGCTCTGAACTCGAATGTTGTTTTCCCCACCTACTGGCTTGTGACTCTGGGCACCTCCTCAATGTCTCCATTGTGTAATGGAGACAACAGTGCCTTCCTCTCAGGGTCAGTGTGCTGATTAAGCGAGCTAACCAGTGCCTGGCTTGTAGTAAGGGGTCAGTAAATGTTAGCTATTGTTAGAGACTGGAGGAAGGCGAATTCCTTTCTGTTTGGCAGCATGCGTAGCAGGAATAAGTCTGTTCATAAACTCTGGCATTTGTGTTTATTTCGTCTAAATAAATATGATCCTGTTTGTGTCTCCATCCAGCTCCCACTCACGGAACAGATAGGAAATTCAGCCTCAGGTATGTGGTGAGCTTCCCCCACACCCAGACCCAAGAGGTACTGGCGTCTGAGAGGTCCCAGGTACCAGTCACTGGCTCCTGCGGGCACTCTGGAGTGCAGGTTCTTTGGACATGCTTGGGAACTGAGTTCTTGACACACCTCTGGCTGTCCTGTACCGGATCGCCATCAGAAACCCACTGTCCTCTCCCCACTTGGAAGGCTGTCTTTAGTCTGGGTAGGGAAAACCATCCTGACCACCCCAAGGCCCTGCAGCAATACTCCCTCAAAGGGCCAAAAGCCAGGGTAGCTTCCTAACTTAGCACAAGCGCCCAGGAGCTGGCACCCCCTGGGGTGCGCAGTTACGCTGGGGTGCGAGGGGAAGACGGAGTGGAGGAAAGGGGAAGAAGGAAAAGGAATTGGAGCTTCAGCGTGTGCTTCTGCTACTCCTATTGCTGACTGCAGCAGGCTTTCCATCACAGCTAGTGCTCTCTCATGTACAAGGGAGCCTCTGGAATAATTAACCTTCCCTACAGCAGGTGCCTGGGCCTCAGTGAGCGGCAACTTCCTATACTCCTACAGGTCCACTCACCTACCCCTTCATTCCAGATATGGACCCTACTTGCAGGCACGATGGTTCTTAGCCCTGGCTGCACCTTGGAATCTCTCCACCCACCCCCCATCTGGAGCTTTTAAGAAGTGCCCATCCTGGATCGCCATTCCCCAGGAACTGACTTCACTGGTCAGATGGGGGCCCAGGCACAGGTTAATTTTTAAAAGCTCCCCAAGTGACCAGATGTGCAGCCAGGGCCGGGGACCGCTGGATTAGGAGTTTGTGGCTTTGGATGAAATGGGTGAATTCACAATGTCCTTTGGCACCCACGTGCCACTACCTTCTCTCGAGCTTTATGTAGGATGGTTACTGCTCCTCCCAGGACAGCAGGGCCCGAGGGAAAGGTGTTGGGTTGGAAATCGATTTGGAGTCCTGTCTGACCTTTGGTGAATATTAATATTCTGTAGTCTACTTTCCCTTTGGAAAAGAGAGAGAGAGAGAGAGAGAGAGAGAGAGAGGATTTCTGCCATCTGTTCCTCATGGGATTATAGGATATAACTCTTTGGGGATAAAAAAGTTATATAAAAGTCTATTTTCTATATATCCCTAATAAATTCAATACCCTAATACAGGAGATATGTTTTAATATCTTTAACCTTCTTCAGAGCTTACAGTAATCTTACCTCTAAGCTCTGAGGAGAACCGCAAAGAAATTGGCGGGGTTATTGCCAAATTAATAAAGGCAACACAATGTAGGCCTGGTGTGAGTCACAAAACAAAACAAAAAAATGTAGTAACATTATATCCAAATATATCTAATTAGAAAATATACTAAAGAGCATTCTGTTGAAAACCAAAATGGTTTCAAACCAGAAACTCAAACTGAGTGAAATACA
Source organism: Herpailurus yagouaroundi (assembly GCF_014898765.1). NCBI lineage: Eukaryota > Metazoa > Chordata > Mammalia > Carnivora > Felidae > Herpailurus > Herpailurus yagouaroundi. Next base: position 27,764,774 of record NW_024412397.1, on the reverse strand, counting down.
GGAGTTCAGGCAGCAAATACTTTCATGCCTTTGGTTTCACAATGTTATCAGCTTATGTTGCTTCACTACTTTTATTTTGCTTACATCTGAGGTCCCTTCAGGAGGAAAAAATTTTAATATTTAGGCTTAATTAGGGGTTTGGCAAATGAGAACCATTTATTCTAACCTGAGATTTAATAATCAGATCGTTTCGATCACTTCCACAAATTGAAAGGAAGTGAAATGATAGTACTTATTAAGTGCTGGGTATTACTCTGATAGCTTTACATGTGTTTTACTTAATCCTCAAAAATGACAAACCCAGAAGTAAAGTACTCCAATCATCCTCATTTTGCACGAGGGGCAACTGGAGTATAGAATACTTACATAACTTTGCCAAGATCACACAGGTAGCAAGTGGTGGAGAGGACACAGGATTTGAACCCAATCTAGCCCCAGAGTCCACGCTCTTAACCACTGCCACGGGAGCTGGCCAGACTGTGCTCAATTCCAAGTGACAGGAAGCCTCTCTCATTCAGCTCCCGTTCCGGTTTTTCTCCCTCCAGAAACCTCCTCCCAAACCACAGAACACAGGCCTTTGTGTTTCTACTGATGTCGAAAGAGAGTGTTGTCCCCACTGCTTGTGAGCACTACTAACAGAGGTGTTTCACGTGTCATTATTCAACGAATATTTACTGAGTGCCTTTCAAAGCATGGAGGGTCAAAGAGCAAAGGAGGCAAGGTCCTTGCCTACAAGAGGTTTACCTTCTGGTGAGAGGACAGGTAAGCTGCTAGTTGTCTGTTCTGGGCAGCAGGATACTTGCTCCAGGGCAGGGCAGCATAGGATGCCGGGATTGCTCCTGAGACAGAGACATGCCCAAAGCTTAGGAGGACAGGGATTGTTGGGGTTTTCCTGGAGAAGTGGCCCTTAACCTTGGCTGCACATTAGAAACTGCGGGAAGATTTTAAAAGATTGTCAAGCCCAGGCCACCGCCCACACTAATCTATCAGAATCTCTTAAGCAATTTTTAAAGAGCCCCTAGAACAGCAGCCTCTCAAAGAACAGCATTAATATCCTGTGGGAACTTGTTAGAAATCCCATCCCAGATCTACTCAATCAGCCCTCCAGGGGATCCTGCTACAAACTCAAGTTTGAATAGTGGTTCGAACAGTGGTTCTCAAACAGGCATCAGAATCTTCTGGAGGACTCCATAAAAAACAGATTAATGTTTGTAGAGCCTCAGAGGCCTCACCCCAAGAGTCTTGGTTCAGTGCCAGTTCTGATAGATACCCAGAGTGCACACTTAGAGAACCACTGTCCTAGAGAAAAGAATGGCCAAACTGAAATCTGAAGGATAAGTTAGGAAGCTGAAGAGGGTGTAGGGTGGGATGAAAACATACTGATGACGCCCTCATATTTTTATTTCAACTCTTATTTTTTTGACTTAGGATGCTAGTCTTACTCCAACTTCATATGGATGTTTGTCTCATCCATTTTCAGCCTAGCTTTTCTAATGTACATCTTTGAGGCTGCAAACCTCCCTCTAAATATTACTCTAGAGGCGCCTGGGTGGCTCAGTCAGTGAAGCATCCGACTTCAGCTCAGGTCATGACCTCACAGTTCATGGGTTCCAGCCCTGCATTGGGCTCTGTGCTGACAGCTTGGAGCCTGGAGCCTGCTTCAGAATCTGTGTCTCCCTCTCTCTCTGCCCCTCCCCTTCTCTCTCTCTCTCTCTCTCTCTCTCTCTCTCTCTCTCTCTCTATACACATATATATGTATATATGTGTGTATATATGTGTGTGCATATATATTTATACGCACATATTTATACACACATATACACATATATGTGTATATATGTGTGTGCATATTATATTTATATATAATATAAATATATACATATATATATATACATATATATACACATATATATATATAACTCTAGCTGCATCCCCAAAATTTTGCTGTATTGTGTTTTCATTATCATTCAATTCTAAATACTTCCTAATAATGCCCAATACAATTTCTTCTCACACTCGGGAGTTATTTAGAAGTAGGTTTCTTAATTTCCAGACATAGAATTTTTTGCACTGGCTTCTAGCTTAATTACATTGTGGTCAGAGAACGTATTTCCCTGTTTCAACCCTTTGAGATTTGAAATTTATGGCCCTAGAATTTGGTCAGTTTTTATGACAGGTCCCACCTGTGCTCAAAAGGAATGTGTATTCTGCACATTTGACAGAGTGTTCTATATCTATTCATTAAATCATGCTTTTAATGTTATTTAATTCTGTACATTTCTAACGTTTGAATATACTTCTTCTATTCCTTACAAAGACAGGTGTGCTACTATTTATTACAACTGGATTCTTTAAAATTTTTTTTAATGTTTATTTATTTTTGAAGGAGAGATAGAGTGTGAGTGGGGGAGGGGCAGAGAGAGAGAGAGAGAGAGAGAGAGAGAGAGAGAATCAGAAAGCAGGCTCCAGGCTCTGAGCTGTCAGCACAGAGCCTGACGTGGAGCCCAAACCCATAAGCTGTGAGATCATGACCTGAGCCAAAGTCAGACGCTCAACTGACTGAGCCACCCGGGGGCCCCACAACTGGATTTTTAAAATTCTGTATGCAGTTCTGACATTTTCTGCAATATATATTTTGGCTATGTTACTAAGTGCATGTAGCTTTGAAACTGTTTTATCTGGTAATCTTACGGCTTTTTTTTTATATTAATGCAGCTACATCAATGTTCTTGGTATTAGAACATGCCTAGCACATCTTTTGCTATCTTTTTAAGTTCAATATTTCTGCACTCTTCTTTCAGATTTTTTTGTAAACAGCATATTCATATCTGACCACTTTTGTCACGTAAGTGGAGATTTAGAATCTATTTTCACTGTATGTAGTTTTTGAGATATGTGCCTCCCATTTATCCCAAATTTTGATGTTTCTATTTCTATCCTTTATTTCTATTGTTGGAGCTATTATTATTATTATTTGTTTTTACATCCCCATCACCCTCCTCCTAGTTTGGAAGTTGCTTGTTTTAGCAGAAGGCACTCACCTGGTTACGCATTTGTCTGAACCCACCCCCAACTGGACAACACCCAGTGTTGTCAGGCAGTGCTTTTCAAACTGCTGCTTGACACAGTTTAATGTGTCAGGAAATCAATGCAGTGGGTCACAATCAGCCTTTTTTAAAAAATAGAAATAAGTATCAGAAATAACTATTAAAAAAGATACTGGAATAGGAAATACCTAAGTGAGAGCGCCCATGGACTTTCTGCAAGAACTCGACATGCCTCACTAAACACTATAGCCAACCAAGACGAACAGTATAGGAAAATTAGTGAAGGGCATGTGATGATATGAAATGAAAAGACCGGGTCCTTTCACCTTTTGTAGAATGGTGTTCCATTTGATTTTCTGGCACGTGCAGGGTCACTGCTGTATTATTTGAATTTTCTATTAACATAATCCACTCTTGGTACTGTAATCTACTGTTGGTAAACATGTCAATACTCTGACAGTTTTTCAATCCTGATGAGTCTGTTGTTCAGAGAGAATATCATCAAGGGTAGCATTTTCCAAGTCAAAAACAAGACTCATAAGTTATCATTCTACCATATTTCCTAACATTGTTAGGAATGTGAATGTTTTTATGACAATGGTCTGAATGAAATCTATAAATAAGGATGGTGTTATATCTCATTTTTCTGTCACAAACTTTTACTACATTCCAAGAGAGAAATTTGACACATTAAACAAAATTTCAGTGACCTCCTCTCTGCCCAAGAAAGGACTGGATTTAACCTCATGCCTGCAACAATCAAAATATCCAAGAAACATGTAAAGCAATTGCTCCTAAGACACTGGACATCAGGCGACAAAGGACAGTGATCCCTGAGAGTGAGGAAACAAATGGGGTGCACCCTACCGCCTTGAGAGATTCTAAGCTGCAGCACAGAAGAGAACCCAGGCAGAGCCCAGCAGAACCCCTGGATTAAGAAAATGGAGCCAAGAATCCAGAGAGACCAAGGTGGTAAGACTCTGCCAGAAAGAGTATTGGAGACAAGGAGCTAAACAGAGAAGCATCCTCTAAGAAATTCACCATGGTAGTTATAAGTGCACGTGAGGAAATTATCTGAGGCTGGGGAAAGAACTGCCCTGGAGAATCAAAGGAAACAATACCTAGGACACTCACAGGGCCAGGAATAGCACCTATCCCCAACAGCCAGAGTGTAAAACCTCATAATTCAAGAGACACTGTGTTTAACACCCAGGTAGATCTTGCCTCAGTAGTGGGGAACAGTTAGCTCTAGAGAGAGCACTGTTCTGGAGGTACCTAACAAATCCTAAAAGCAAAAACCTGAAAGGATCGAATGTTTCCAAGTAACAAAACTGCATCCCAGAGCAATGCTCAACTATATTCATGGGAATACAAATAGACCCGGCACCTGACAAGGTAACATTTACAATGTCTGGTATATAAACAAAGATTACCAGGCACACGTAGAAGCAGGGAAACACGACTGATAATGAAGAGAAATATCAATCAACCAAAACCAAAACAGAACCCAGATGTTAGAATTTGCTGATAAGTACAGTAACATAGTTATTGTAACTTTATTCATATGCTCAAAAATCAAATAGCAACTTGCAAGAGACTCAATTCAGACCCCAAATGAACTTCCAGAGCTGAAAAATATACTGAATGAAATTATCAGATGATTAGTAATGCTGTATTTAAATGTTAATGAAATCATAAATGCTTCTTAGATAAGGACAAAGACTTTCTTGAAACTTTTGTTAAAAATATGTGTATATATAAAGTATATATATTAAGATATAATGTAAAATATATTTCTTAGTGGGGTCACAAGTGAAAGTTTTAGAATCACTAATGGAGGGCCTGGTAGGTCATGGTAAAAACATTTGGATTTTACCCTGAGTGAGCCAGGAAAACATTGAAGGGTTGTGAACAGAGCAGTTACATGATCCGATTTGTGTTTTAAGATGACAAATTTGTTGCTATAAGTAGTAGTTGTAGGGACGGGGCGCCTGGGTGGTGGTTGAGTGACAGACTTCGGCTCAGGTCATGATCTCACGGTGAGTTTGAGCCCCGGGTCGGGCTCTGTGCTGACAGCTCAGAGCCTGGAGCCTGTTTCAGATTCTGTGTCTCCCTCTCTCTCTGCCCCTCCCCTGTTCATGCTCTGTCTCCCTCTGTCTCAGAAATAAACAAACATTAAAAAAAAAAAAAAAAAAAAGTAGTGGTAGGGATGCTGGGATGAAAGTGACAAGACATGTTTCCTACAGTTACAATAGTCCAGGTGAGAGGAAGACACATATGTAGCATGACCCCCCGCCCCAGAGCATGTAATTACCTGCTGAGACAGAAGGAGGTTTTCCTCAAGAATTAAAAACCTAGGCTTGTGTATCCCCAACATGAATGACAGAGTCAGCCCATGAGCTCTGAAAATATGCAACTTCTCCAAATCATTATATAAACCACCAAGGAACCAGGATTGGTTCACATTCCACACATTTTAGATCAAAGTTCTCTTTCAGCTTTACCTTTTAAAATGAGTAATACAGGGGCGCCTGGGTGGCTCAGTCGGTTAAGCCTCTGACTTCAGCTCGGGTCACGATCTCGCGGTCCGTGAGTTCGAGCCCCGCATCAGGCTCTGGGCTGATGGCTCAGAGCCTGGAGCCTGCTTCCGATTCTGTGTCTCCCTCTCTCTCTGCCCCTCCCCCGTTCATGCTCTGTCTCCCTCTGTCTCAAAAATAAATAAAATGTTAAAAAAATTTTTTTTAAATAAATAAATAAAATAAAATAAAATGAGTAATACAGATGCACACAGTCCAACCTGTCCAACCTGCCACACAAAGTTATTATGAGGTTCAGATGAAGTAATGATGTGGGAAATACAACTCTACATTATTTTTTAAAACTATTTACTTATTGGGGTGCCTGGGTGGCTCAGTCGGATGAGTGTCCGACTCTTGGTTTTGGCTCAGGTCATGATCTCAAGGTTCATGAGTTCAAGTCCCGCATCGGGCTCTGAGCTGAGAGCGTGGAGCCTGCTTGGGATTTCTCTCTCCCTGTCTCTCTCTCTCACACACAAAAAATAAACATTAAAATTTTTTAAAATGAAAAATAAACGATTTACTTACTTAAGTAGGGCTCTACACCCAACGTAGGACTCAAACTCAGGACTCTGAGACCAAAAGTTGCACGCTCTACTGACTGAGCCAGCCAGGTGCCTAACTCTACATCATTTTTAAGTTAGAATGCTATTACTACCGTGCCTTCTCCCATTTAAACAAAATGCCTTTAAGGACCTAATTGTACTGCTAGAGCTTTACTTCTTTAACTGAAGACATGAGTGGGGTTGCTTTGAGGCGAGCTATCGTTCGATGTTGTGAAAGACAAGGACGGACTCTGAGGTTAGGGCACAGGGGAGAAAGGCTGTAGGTTCTCACAGCCTGGGCAAGAAGAGGTATAACCTGTGAGTAAAAGAGTTTCCAACAGCTGGGGAAACCAGCTGGGAAGCTGGGGTGACCCAGAGAAATGTTGCCAAATTTGGCTCAGACACAGGTCAACGGGTGCTTCCTTTACGTCTCATCTCATTCACTTAAAGTAGACAGGCCCAAGAAATAAAGGTAGAAATAGAGAGTGTTTGGGAGGAAAATTGGCATTAAATATTATTATTGAGGGGTGCCTGGTGGCTCAGTAGGACGCGAGACCTATGTCGGGCTCTGTGCTGACAGCTCGGAGCCTGGAGCCTGCTTTGGATTCTGCGTCTCCCTCTCTCTCTGCCCCTCCCCTGCTCACGCTCTGTCTCTCTTTCTTTCTCTCTTTCTCTCTCTCTCAAATATAAATAAACATTAAAAAAAGGTTTTTTAAAAAATATCATTATTGAAAATAAAACTGGCTGCTTCTGCTTCAGGTCAAGATTGGATAACAGGAGTCAGATTTACTCCTCTGAGACAGTGAAAAAAAATGGGAAAAAGTAGTTCTCAAGCCACTGGACATACGGCAATGAAGGAAAGTGATCCGAGAGAGACGGGGAAACAGCCCAGATGAGCCTATATTTCAGGCCACAGGGCAGGGAGTGGGAATGTGGGAGGAAGCCAAGAGCCCCCTTTAAAAGTTGAAGAGTCCAGTCCAGCATGAAAGGAGCTTAGAAGCTGCCACTCCCGCCCGAGCAACAGGAAGAAGGCTGAACAAACCGAAAACCAACCACCCTTCTAGACCCAGCAGAGAAGTAGCATCACAGTGTATAAACTGCTGTCCCCCAAACTGGACAGATGGACGGGCAGATGCAGAGAATCACAACCAACCAGAGCAAGAGCCCAGGAGAGAAATCTTCACAGGAACCAGTACTGGGCTCCGTGTACCCAGTATATATTACGTCTGACTCCCAACAAAAACACTGTAAGGCATACTAAAAAACCAAAACAGTTTGAAGGGAGGGCAAGCCCCAGAACCACACTCACACATGGCAGAGATGTTGAAATTATGAGACCGAGATTTAGAGCAATTTATGATTAATAAGGTAAGGGCGCCAATGAAAAAGAAAACAAATGGGACACCATGCAGGAACAGATAACACACACAGAAGGATAAAAATTCTAAGAAAGAATAAAAAATAAATTCTAGAAATAAAAAACTGTCACGAAAATCATGCCTTTGATGGGCTCATCAACAGACTGGACATGGCTGAGTAAAGAGCCAGTAACCTCAAAGAAATGTTAGTAAAAACTGCCAGGGGCACCTGCATGGCTCAGTTGGTTAAGTGTGAGACTTCAGCTCAGGTCATGATCTCACGGTTCGTGGGTTCGAGCCCTGCATTGGGCTCTGTGCTGCCAGCTCGGAGCCTGCTTGGGATTCTCTGTCTCCCTCTCTCTCTGCCCCTTCTCCACTAGTGGTCTCTCACAAAAATAAACGTTAAAAAAAATTTGTTTTTAAACCTCCAAAACTGAAATGGGGAAAAAAAAAAAACAGAATATTCAAGAACTGTGACATAGCTATAAAGGGATACATATACTTGATGGGAATACCAGAGGTAAAGAAAAAGAGAAGAGAACCAAAGTACTATTTGAAACAATAATCACAGAGAATTTCCCAAAATTAATGACACACCAAACCACGGATTCAGGAAGCTCTGAGAACACCAAGCAGGATAAATATTTAGAAAATCCACACCAAGCATATTATATTCAAAGTGCAGGAAATCAAAAAGACAGAAAATCTTGCAAGAAGCCAAAGGGAGAACACATCTTACCTATAGAGGAGCCATGATAAGAATTACATTGGACTTCTCTTCAGAAACCGTGCAAGCAGAAAGAGAGTGGAGTGAAATATTTAAAGTGGTGGGAGAAAACAAACCTACCATCCCAGCATTATCTCCCTAGCAAAATTATCCTTCAAAAGTGAAGGCAAAATAAAGACTGTCTCCGATAAGCAAAAATAAAGGGTATTTGTTAACCATAGCCTTGTCTAGCAAGAGAGGTTAAATGAAATTCTTCAGAAAGAAGGAAAATGATGTCGGTCAGGAACTCGGATCTGCTTAAAGAAAGGAAAAGCATTAGAGGAAGAATAACATGAAGGTAAAAAAAAAGCTTTTGGGGCGCCTGGGTGGCGCAGTCGGTTAAGCGTCCGACTTCAGCCAGGTCACGATCTCGCGGTCCGTGAGTTCGAGCCCTGCGTCGGGCTCTGGGCTGATGGCTCAGAGCCTGGAGCCTGTTTCCGATTCTGTGTCTCCCTCTCTCTCTGCCCCTCCCCCGTTCGTGCTCTGTCTCTCTCTGTCCCAAAAATAAATAAACGTTGAAAAAAAAAAAAATTTAAAAAAATAAAAAAATAAAAAAATAAAAAAAAAATAAAAAAAGCTTTTACTTTTCTTATTCATATTTGAACAGTTTGTTCAAAATAATGACAGCGACAAAATATTCAGTGATTATAGCTGTGGGTAAATGCAGTGAAGGATAGCAGTATCACTTTTTTTCAAAAGTTTATTTTGAGAGAGAGAGAGAGAAAAAGAGAGAGTGAGTGGGGGGAGGGGCAGAGAGAGAGAGAGAGGAGAGAGAGAGAATCCCAAGCAGGCCCCGCACTGTCCCAACACAGGGCTTGAACTCATGAACCAGGAAATCATGACCTGAACCAAAATCAAGAGTTGGACACTCAACCGGCTGAGCCCAGGCACCCCAGGACAGCAGTGTCATAAGAGATGAAGGGAGGAATTGGGGACACTCTGTATAAGACACTTATATTACCCATGTAGCAGTATAGTGTTAACCTGACAGAGAACAGGGCTTAGTTGTAAATGGATCTTGCAAACTCAAGGGCAACCACTTAAAAAATTTTTTTTTTCAAAAATAAAATTGACATCCTGCAAAGAAAAAAATGGAATATAAAATGCACAAAAAGAGGGGGGAAACACCAAATAACATAGGCAACAGAGAACAAGAAAAAATACGGCACATATTAACCCACCTACATCAAAAATCACTTTGAATGTCAATGGTGTAAGTAGACCAATTAAAAGCAGAGACTGTCAGAGTGGATCCAAAAAAAAAAAAAAAAAAAATCAAACTATGCTGTCTACCAGAAACCCACTTTATTTATTTTTTTAAGTTTATTTATTTGAGAGAGACAGACACAGCACAAGTAGGGGAGGGGCAGAGAGAGAGAGAGAGGGAGAGAGATGGAGAGAGAGAGGACCCCAAGCAGGCTCAGCGCTGCCAGTGCAGAGCCTGACACGGGACCCAGACTCACGAAACTGCAAGGTCACAACCAGATCGAAACTAAGAGTCTGACACTTAACCGACTGACCCACCCAGGTGTCCCCAGAAACCTACTTTAAATGTAAAGACACAGCTAATAAAAAATAAAGGGATGGAGAAAGACGTACCATGCTAACACTAACCAAAGATAGCTAGAATAGCTCTATTAACTTCGGACAAAGCAGAGGTCATAACGAGGAAAGCTATCAGGGATAAAGAGGGGCATTATATGATAACAGAGTCAATTCTTCCATTAGACACAGCAGTCCTTAATGTGTGTGCACTCAATAGTCAAAATATTTCAGGCAAAACCAGATCGAATTTCAAGGAGAAACAGATACATTCACCACACAGTTGGAAATGTCAACACCTATCAGGAATGGGCAGATCCAACAGCACAAAATCACTTAGGATGTAAGGAACTGCACGGCACCATCAATCAGATCTAAGTGACAGCGACAGACTACCTCATCCGCCAACAGCGGAACACACATTCTTCTCAAGCTCACACAGAAATTCATCAAGACTGACCACCTCTGGGCCAGAAAACATACCTTTACAAGCTTAAAAGAGCAGAAAACATATAGTATACTCTCAGACCACAAGAGAATTAAATCAGAAATCAATAACAGAGTAAGCAAAACCTGCCATCCCGCCCCAAATGCTTGGAGATTAGATAGCACACTTCTAAATAACACATGAGCCAAAAAATTTCAAGAGAAATTTTAAAATACTTTTAAATAAATGAAAATGGAAGTACAACGTATCAAAATTTATGGGATGTAGCAAATAGCACTGTGTAGAGTAAAATTTATACCAATGGATGTACACATTAGAAAAGAAGAAATATCGAAAATCAACCATCTGAGCTTCCTTTCTAGAAAACTAGAAAAAGAGGAACAAATTACATCCAACGAAAGTAGAAGAAATAATAAAAATTAGAGAAGAAATCAATGCAATTAAAAACAGGAAATCAGTGGAGAAAACCAATGAACCACTCCCCGCCCTCCATCGTTAAAACTGATAAACCCATAGGTTAATTAAGAAAAAAAGGGAGAAGATACAAATAACTAATATCAGAAAGGAAGCCATTTCTGATACCATGGACATTAAAAGGATAATAAAGGAGGGGCGCCTGGGTGGCTCAGTCTGTTAAGCAACTGACTTCAGCTCAGGTCATGATTCGTGGGGTCGTCGGTTCGAGCTCTGCGTCGGGCTCCGTGCTGACAGCTTGAAGCCTGGAGCCTGCTTCAGATTCTGTGTCTCCTTCTCTTTCTGCACCTCCCCTGCTCGTTTTCTCTCTCTCTCTGTCTCTCAAAAATAAATAAATATCTAAAAACTTTTTAAAAAAAGGATAATAAAGGAGCACTATGCACAATTCCATGCCCACAAATTTGATAACCTAGACGAAATGAGCCAATAAACTTTAAAATAAAATATATATAATTAAAAATATAAACTACCAAAATTCACACAAGGAGAAATAAATAATCTGGATACTAAGCCTGTATCTATAAAAGAAACTGAGTCAAAAATTATTCAGCTTCCAAAACTGAAAGCACCAGGCCCAGATGGGTTCACAGAATTCCACCAAACACTTAAATAAGAAATGATACCAATTGTCTATAAATTCATCAAAAAATAGAAGCAGAGGGAGTACTTCCTAACTAATTCTAGGAGGCCAGCATTACCCTAATACCAAAAGCAGGCAAAGATATTACAAGAAAACTACAGACCAATCTCTCTCATGAGCCTAGCTGTAAAAACCCTCAACAAAATACACTAAAATCTTGGATTGTGAGTAAATTGTTCTGCAAGTGTTCCACAAGACGAGCAGACATTTGTAGTATTTTTAAATTTGATAAATGATCGATGTCTTGCAACATGAGTAGTATGTGATGCCAAACGTCATATGATCACAACTAAGCCACTGGTTCTTGAAATTTGCTTTGATATACAAGTGCTTTGGATTACAAGCATGTTTCTGGAATGAATGATGCTTCTGTATTAGCCAATCAAGTCCAACAATGTATAAAAAGAATTATCCACGATGACCAACTGGGATTTATTGAGGTATGCAAGGCTACTTCAACATTAAAAAAATCAATTAATGGGGGGGGGGGGGGGGGGGGGGGGCCGGGGTGGCTCAGTCAGTTAAGCATCCAGCTCCAGCTCAGGTCATTATCTCCTGGCTTGTGGGTTTGAGCCCCGCATCGGGCTCTGTGCTGACAGCTCAGAGCCCGGATCCTGCTTTGATTCTGTGTCTCCCTCTCTCTCTGCCCTTCCCCTGCTTGCACTCTGTCTCTCTCTCAAAGATAAATAAACATTAAAAAGAAAAGAGAAAATAAATAAATAAATAAATAAATAAATAAATAACTAAGAAAGATCAATTAATGGGGCACCTGAGTGGCTCAGTCAGTTAAACTTCCAACTTTGGCTCAGGTCATAATCTCATAGTTCATGAGTTCGAGCCCCACATCGGGCTCTGTGCTGACAGCTTAGAGCCTGGAGCCTGCTTCAGATTCTGTGTCTCCCTCTCTCTCGGCCCCTCCCCCACTCACTCTCTCTCTCTCTCTCTCTCTCTCTCTCTCAAAAATAAAATAAACTTAAAAAAATCAATTAATGTAATCCATCACATCAACAGGCTAAAGAAGACAAACACATGGTCACATCCATAGATGCAGAAAAAGCATTTCACTAAATCCAAGACCCATTCACGATAAAAATGCTCAGCAAACTAGGAATAGAGAAGACCTTCCTCAACTTGATGAAGAATATTTACTAAAAATGTACAGTTAACATCATACTTAGTGATCAGAAACTCAAGGCCAGGATGTTAGCTCTTACCACTCCTATTCAGTAGCATACTGGAAGAACCAGCTAAGGCAATAAGATAATAAGGGGTATATAGATTGGGAAGGAAGAAATAAAACTGTCTTTGTTTGCAGATGACATGATTGTTTAGAAAATCCAAAATAATGGACCCAAAACCTCCTGGAACTAATAAGTGATTACAGGAAGGTTCCAGGCTACAAGGTTAATATACAAAAGTCCATTGCTTTCTTATATACCAACAACGAATAATTGGAATTTGAAATAAAAAAACCACAATACTATTAGCACCAAAGGAAAACAAATATTTAGGTATAAATTTAACCAATTATGTATAAAATCTATGTGAATAAAACAACAAAACCTTCATGAAATAAAAGAAGATAAATATATGGATAGACATTCCATGTCTATTTATGTGAATACTCAATATTGTTAAGACGTCAGTTCTTTCCAACTTGATCTATCTATACATTCAACACAATCACGATCAAAATCCCAGTAAGTTGTAGATACTGAAAAACCGATTCTAAAGTTTATATAGAGGCAGATGACCCAGAATAACCAACACAAAATTGAAGAAGAACAAAGACTGACACTATCCAACTTCAAGACCTAATACAAATCCACAGTACTCAAGACAGTGTGGTATTGGCCAAAGAACAGGCAAATAGATCAACGGGAGAGAATAAGGAGCCTAGATACAGACCCACACAAATACAGTCAACTGCTCCTTTGCAAAGGAGCAAAGGAAAGTCAACAGAGAAAGGATAATCTTTTCAATACATGGTAGTAGAACAGACATCCACATGAAACAAACAAAACAAAAAAAAAAACCACCCAGACATAGCTTTACACCCTTTGCAAAAGTTAACTCAAAATGAATCACAGACCTAAATATAAAACACAAGGTATAAAACTTCTAGACGATAACAGGAGAAAATCTGGATGATGTTGGATTGGTCACAATGATTTTTTAGATACAACATGAAAACTATGATCCATGAGAGAAAAAAGAAAATTGCTACATTGGACTTCATTAAAATTAAAAACTTCTGCTCTGCCAAAAAAACACTGTAAACAGAATAAGAAGACAAGCCACAGACTGGGGAAAGATATTTGCAAAGCATGTATTTGATAAAGGACTGATTTCTAAAACAAACTCTTAATACTCAATAATAAGAAAATGAACAACCCAATTAAAACATGGGCAAAAGATCTGAACTGACATCTCACCAAAGAAGATATACAGATGGCAAATAAGCATATGAGATGATACTTAACATCACACATCATTAGGGAATTAAAACAATGAGATACTGCTATATAGCTATTAAAATGGCTAAAATCCAAAACACTGACAATGTCAAATACTGTCAAAGACGTAGGAAACACAGGGACTCAAATTCATCGCTGGTGGGAATGTAAAATGGTACAGCTGCTTTGGAAGGCAGTTTGACAGTTGCTTATGAAACCTGACATACTCTTACCATCAAGCAGAGGAACCCTATATGCTTGTTACTAAGTGAAAGAAGCCAATCTAAAAAGTGTACATACTGAATGATCCAAAACAATATGACATTCTGAAAAAGGCAACCTATGGAGACAGTAAAAAAGATCAGTGGTTGCCAAGGATGAGGGTGGGGGAGAGGGATAAATGGGGGAGCAAAGCGTGCTCATTTTTGTTTAAAAATGGGCAAAGGATCTGAACAGACACTTCTCCAAAGAAGATATACAAATAACCACTGAGCACGTGAAAAGATGATCAACATCATTAGAGAAATGTAAATCAAAACCATAATAGGTAACACGTCAAGCCCACTAGGAAGACTATAAATAAAAAAATAGTAATAAACAAAAAACAGATGTTAGTGAGGATATGAAGAAATCAGAGCCCTGATTTCTTTGTCGGGGCGGGGGGGGGGGGGGATTTAAAATGGTGCAGCCACTTTGGAAAACAGTCAAAATGTTAAACATGGAGTTACTATACGACCCAGCAATTCCACTCCTGGGTATATACCTAAGAGAAACAAAACATGTCCACATTAACACTTGTACACGAATATTCATAGTACCATTATTCATAATAGCCAAAAGACAGGAATAACCCAAATGTCGATCAACTGGTGGATGGATAAACATAGTATGGCACATCTATACAATAAAACATTATTCAGTCATAAAAAGGAATGAAGTAGAACGTGTTACAACATGCATGAATTTTTACATTTGGGGCTAACTGAAAGAAGTCAATCACAAAGGCCACAGATTTGATGTCCAGAATAGGCAAATATATAGATAGAAAGTAGATTAGTGGTTGCCTAGTGCTGGTGTAATGGATCGGAAAATGAGGGTGGCCAATTGCTAATAGGCATGGAGTTACTTTGTGGGGTGAGAATAATGTTCAAAAATTGACGGTCACACAATTCTGTGAATATACTGGAAACCAATGTTGTACGCTTTAATTGGGTAAACTGTATGGTGTGTGAATTGTATCTGAATAAAGCTGCTAGTTAAAAAAAAACCCAAAAAACAAAAAAACCCTACACCAGACACCATCAGGAAACATGTCATCATGCCCACATCTCTGTGAATGTCATCACAGGAAGCCAGAGAATCCCACATCCACCTAGACTGTCATCCCATTAAGACACGGAACATGCCCCAATAACATCTGCCATTACTTCTCGATCCTCCTTCCCCTCCCCTTGGGCACTCTGCAATTCAGGGTCCATCCATCATCAGCAAAATCCCCTAAATTATCATGCATTATCTGAAATTTCCCTTCAATGTCTTGATCTAGTAGAACCCTGTCTCTCCCCTAAGGACCTTACTTATCCTGCAATACTCTCGAGTGGATGGATGTACCTTCTCTTACTCCTCCCAGTGGAAAGACCAATTACTGCATCCAGATGATTCTCCCTTTCCCCTCCCTGAAAATCGCCAGCTCCCACCGTGGGATTATACCACACCTCCCTGGTGCAGAGTCATCTACAGATCTACAGGTCACTTACCTCACTCCCTGAAGCCAGCCCCTGGCTGAGTGGCTCAGTCCCTCTGTCCCAGGCCGTGCCTGTTGTATTTCTTGGTGACCTCAGTATCTGCATGGATGGCCCTTCCAACCCTGGCCTCTCAGTTCCTTCACATCCTCTTCTTTAATAATACTGCCTTTCTCCCCATCCTCAGACCCCTTCTATGAATATACCTCAGCATTAAAGATTGCTGGACTCTTGGGGTGCCTGGGTGGCTCAGTCGGTTGAGCGTCCGACTTCGCTCAGGTCACGATCTCATGGTTCGTGAGTTCGAGCCTTGCATGGGGCTCTGTGCTGACAGCTCATAGCCTGGAGCCTGCTTCCGATTCTGTGTCTCCCTCTCTCTCTGTCCTTCTCCCCCTCGCGCTCTCTTTCTCTCAAAAATAAATAAACGTTAAAAAAAAATTTTTTTTTTAAAAGATTGCCAGACTCTTACCGAAGTGGTCAGTAATCACTGACTTCACTTCCTCTCCTCCGCTGCCTCGTGAACCCCTCCAGTAGGCTCTTGTTCTTACCACTCTACTGAAACTGCCTTTGTCAGGGTCCCTGATGCCTTCCACATCACTAAATCCAGTGGCCAGAGCTTTTGCTAGACTTTTTGTCCTTTCTCCCCTGAGAGGTACAGGCATGTGATTTAAGAAACAATCAAATCTCAAACAATTATCATCCCTTGAAACGTCTATTAATGAAGCTTTCATGTTAACGGATTGGCAGCAAATTGAAAGAAAACAAATGCGAGACTAAAAATGTAATTTTTTTCTGGGTGAAACATCCATTTCATAATTTCAGATCTTTCTTTTACAAGGACTATTATTTTTGTATTCAGAAGAGATATACACATCCTGCTCTCTCCTGCTCCCCCACCTGTGAAATCCTTCTCGGATATCGTTCCGCCATGGCTCCCAGGGAGGAGGGGAGGGATGATGAAACCACGACCAAGGCTACCTATCTATTCAGAATCTGTGATTAACACGGGGGACGCTGAAATTCAAGAACTTTGCAAAAGACAATGAAATCCCATATGAACAGATTGACAGAATCATTCCACACAACCTGAGATTAACCACTGTTAACTCTTTAATAATGTATAGTAGTTCTAGCAATTTGCTGAAGCTCTTTCCTTAGAGATTTCTATTAGCCAACACTTGCTGTATGGCCTTTTGTTATTGTTAGAGAGGGTCAGGGGAGGGGGGGAGCGAGAGAGAGAATCTCAAGCAGGCTCCATGCTCAGCGCAGAGACTAACGTGGGGCTCAATTCCCCGCCTGTGACCATGAGATCATGACCCGAGCAGAATCAAGAGTCGGATGCTCAACTGACTAAGCCACCCAGGTGCCCGCTGTATGGACTTTTGAGAAAACAAAACATTCTGACATCTTAGTTTTTGTCTGCTTGTTTTTAAATCATAATTTAGACAGTAATCACTCCAGTCAAACACCACAGGAAAAACTTCAGGTTCCATCACTACCCATCAGCAGAGGTCAAGTGGAAAGCCTAGACTTCTTCTCTCACCCCGGGATGGGTGATTGCTAATGGGCAAAGAGTTCCTTTTGGGGGCGATGATAAAGTTGTAAAAAGGTGTGGTCACACAACCGTGAATTTAACAAAAACCAATGAGTTGTACACTTTGAATGAGAGAACTGTGTGGGCTATGTGTTGAATTGTGTCCCCCACAAAAAAAGTTATGCTGGAGTCCTGACCCTCAGTACCTCAAAATGGGGCCTTATTTGGAGATAGAATCTTTACAAGTAATCAAGTTAAAATGAGGCCATTAATGTGGGCCCTAATCCAATATAAATAGTGTCCTTAGACAGGCATGGAGGGGAGACAATGTGAGGTGACACAGGGTGAAGACGGCCACCAATAAGCCAGAGAGAGACCTGGAGTAGATCCTCCTCAGAGCCCTTAGAGAGGGCCAACCCTCCAGACACCCTGACTTCAGACTTACGGCCTCCACATCATGAGAAAATACGTTTCCGTTGTTTAAGTCTCCCCATTTGTGGAACATTTTCACAGCAGCCCTTGCAAACTACAACTATATGTGAATTATGTCTCAATAAACGTTCTACCATAAAACAAACTGTCCGCTATCTACAAGAAACTCACTTCAAAGGTAATGGCATGGGTTGAAAGGAAAACTATTCTAGGCACTTGCAATAGTGTGGTTTAAAAAAACCAAAGATTCTAGCCCTCGTGGAAATTACATTCTAGTGGAGTAGTTGAGTGTAACAAGGAATGTGGGTCAAGTGGCTGGGAAAAGCAGTCAACCAAGCAAGGTCACAGCTACATTTGCATTTCCAGGGCAGAGAGAAGAGGAGGAGTTCCTGAAAAAGTAAAAAATAAGAGTTGTGTTGTCACAAAAACCAAGGAATGGAAGGGACTGTGTCAAATGCAGATGTTGACAAGTCAAGTCCAACTTTGACGATTACATGCACGTTTTGACTTCGGTTAAGAATAATTTCAGGAGTGTGATGGCAGCTGAGCTTTCATTGTGTCAACTACTTGCCAGCTCCCTCAAGATGTTATTCCTGTCATTCTTCTGTTGCACGAACTTTACCAAAACCCAACCCTGAATAATAGACTTTACCAATGAGCACTGCTGAAAAGTCCTACAGAAAAATGTATGCCATTGCCAAGTCTATTGTCCATTATAGTTACCATTTGTCACTATATAAAATTGTTACAATATTACTGCTTATATTCCCTGTGCTGTATTTTTCATCCCTAACTTGTAACTGGAACTTTGTGCTTCTTAATCCTCCTCGACTGTATCGGCCATGCCGGCACACCCTCCCCTCTGGCAACCACCAGTTTGTTGTATTTGTTTGTTTTTTGGTTTTCTAGATCCCACATGTGAAATCATTTGGTATTTTTCCTTCTCTTCTTTCACTTAGTATAATACCTTCTAGGACCTTCCATGTTGTTGCAAATGTAAGATTTTATAATTTTTATGGCTGCATAATATTGTTGTGTGTGTGTGTGTGTGTGTGTGTATGTATGTACACACTTTATCCATACATCTATTAAATCTATCTGTTGAAAGTCACTTAGGCTGCTTCCATATCTTGGCTATTATAAATAATGCTACAACAAACATAGATGTGCATATATCTTTTTGAATCCGTGTTCTCATTTTCTTCAAGCAAATACCCATAAGTGGAATTGCTGGATCGTATGGTCTTATTTTTGATTTTTTGAAGATCCTCCATGTTTTCCATAGTGGCTGTGCCAATTTACATTCCCATGAACAGTGCACAGAAGTTCCCTTTTCTCCACAGCCTTGCTAACACTTGTTATTTCTATCTCTATTGTCCTTGTATCTCTTGGTTCTCAAAACATAAAAGCAAAACCATTCGATGAAAACTTCAAACTCTCTGCTATCCAACTGACACACCTGTGTGCATACCCATCCCTCATATGCCTCTGATAGGGATCCCAACTTCTCCCTCTTGCTTAAGAATCTAGATGTACCAATGATCTTGGCCAACCCCTACTGCACCACCCACATTCACCTCTCCCTCTCTACGGACTGCATCCCACTGTCCAGTTAGCACTTAAACAGGAGACTCAAGTTTTTCCCATCTTAAAAAAAAGATTCCCTCAACCATACACTTTTCTGTTGCTAGAGCCTCACCCTGAATCAGAGCCAGCTGCGTTACCTATACTTGCACACTTCATGTCTGTACTTTGCAGTCCTCACTGCGACCTAGATTTACCCTCATCGTGCTGCTGAAATTGTTCTTGGTGAAATGAGTAGATATGGCCTGGTTGAGAAAACCAGGGAAAGAGAGAGATTATCATAACTCTTAAATTCTTAGATAGATGCATATTCACTCCTCCCCCACATTGTATGAGGCTACATCTTCCTAAAGTCAATGGGATTGAAAGCAAGGGGGCATAGTTTAATTAGGTTTTTGTTTACATGAAGCTGTTACAATCAATTAAGTATAGATTCAATCAAACACGGTGTTTCTGAAATTCATTTTTTTTAATGGATACTTTTTACGTTATAGGAGCTATTAACTCCACTGACTACTCTCTTCTTGAAATACTCTATGGTTTTGGGCTCTCTGGTATCATTCCCGATTTCCTTTCTACCACAGGTGCTTCTTCTCAATCTCCTTGTGTTCCTTTTCTAGAACTTCTGACTTCTCTGGTTGGGCTCTTACACCTCCGTGGTTTCAGTACTACCAGTGTGTTTTAGGATACACCTATTGCTCATCTAATGGCATGTGGGCATGACTTCCAGAGACATCTGGAACTGGCGTCAACTGATTCTTGTTCCAATTCCAAAGTACAGAGTCCCGTGATGACTTGGGTCGTTGTTGGCCTTCAGAGACTATAGCTGATAAACCAGAATTACATCTATGATTGTACTGTGTAACTCAGTGTGGTGTACCTGACCGGGATGAGTGGTCCTAAGTACATAGATTACACACAGAATTTCCGCAGTTGTATATAACACACAGGAGGCTGTGTCTGCACACATATCCTCAGTGTGCACTGCCCTACCAGTTCCCCATTCCCGGGACTTTTCCCTGTAAGATTCTGGAGTCTAGGTCACTGCACTGACTTCCTCCCAAATCCCAAGCACCTGTCACCTCCACCTTCTGCCCCAAATGTGTACCTCCTCTTGTTTTCCTCTCTTGGTGAACGTCTGCTGCTTGCGTATTAAATCAGTTCCAGTCAGCACAAGTCAAGTACAAACGGTTACCAACCATTTCTTCGTTTACGAATATTTATTGAGCACCTACTTTGCACCACACACCTTGTTAGGCTCTGGGATGCAAGTGAAAGGAGATCACCCCTGCCCTCACGGAGCTTACAATCTAGTAAGGGAAACAGACAACACACAGTGAACCAACACGTAAAATAAGCACAGGTTGTGGCAAGTGCCATGTAGAATTATAAATGGGGTGATGTGTTAGGAAATACGTACTGTTTAGGCAGAACGACCACGGACAGCCTGGGGTGGCAGAAGCTGGACTTGAAGCCCACCTCCCCGCTCACGAGGGGGCCACAGGCAAGTCACTCAGCCTCTCACGATGTGTTCGCACACTTGTAAAATGGAGACCATTGTACCAAACTCAACGAACGCTGCTGTTAATGACCGTGAGAACACCTCCACCCTTCGCACGTCTTTACAGGGCCCTTCACGATTTCTTGCATTCCTAATACTCCTTAGCAGACGTCCAGCTATTCTGAACATTTGCCATCGTCTTGACAGCTCCTCCACTCCCATGGTCCTACTTGTGCGACATGGCCATGAAATCAATTCGTGGCCCCGTCTACACGCTACTGCAGCACCCTGTATTTTGCCTTGTACCACTGCACTGTAATCTCCCTACTTCACTCATCTTCACTCTACTCAAGCGCAGCTTTGGTGAAGAGGATCTCTCCTGTGTTCTGAGAACCTGATATAATGCCTGGCATGTAACAATACCACCTAATATTGGATAACTGAGATTTTGTTGGCCAAAAGCAGCGGTAGAGAGGTGAAAGGCAGGCAGGAAAGAGGAAGTGTGATGGAGGAAGGTCCTGAGGATGACAAAAGGAGACAAGAGTCAAAAAGCCCATGTGGCTGAATTGGCCTTTGGGCCCACCTCATCCTCAGACTGGAATGAAGGAGAATGAAAGTGGGCACACATGGAGACAAAATCGTGCTGACATACTGAATCTTCTGAGTGCATCAGGAAGTAAGGTCATCTGCAGACACAGGTGCGGTTTGAGAGTAGTCACACTTGTGATAATTGACGAGAATGGGCAAAAGGAACATGCGATGTCAAATCAAAGGATGAATAGATGACCCTGAAGGAGGGGTCTGAGGATATGTTTGTGGCTGTAATAATGAAGGAGGAGCCTTAGACAAGAAATACAGAGAAAATACAAGGGGTGAGATGGTGAGATAGTGGCCGGACATCTCAGTGGAAGAAACTGGAAGTAACCAAAAATCTTACAGGCTAGACTGTTGAATGGATCATCCATCAAAACGTTGAAGACTAACTACAAAGTCAGAGACGGCAAGAAACACGGTGAGTCAGGAAGCGACGCCTTCAGCAAATCCAAGGTCACGATCAGGTTCCTTGGTAAGAGTAGAAGTACTAACAGTATAACCTTGGCATGGGCTACAAATGGGGCATATTTTTGTCAGAGGCCTTGGGAAAAATTATTTAGAAACTGTAACAGAGAAAGGGCAGCAACCACCCACCTCTTTAAGTTACGTGGAATGTGAGTGAACACAGCCCACACTGACGAGAGGTGCAGGGTATGGGTGACAAGGCAGTGAAGGGAAAAATCCAAAGAAAAGGCTGAGACGCCGTGAGCATGGTTTAGCAAAAAGGGCTGATGGGCAACTGGGAGTGACCAGAATACCTACAGAATGAAGGCAAGTGGATGAAATGGCAGATGAAGGAAGGCTGCACATCTTAAAAGACTACAGAAAAGCAAACATGAGCTTCGTGGACCCTTCCCTTTTGAAATCTCATGCTTACCATCAAACTCACGGTCTTTCCTAAACGACTATGCCCATTCTAACTGCCTCCTGTCTCTGTAAACAGCACCATTACCCTGGTTATCCAGGCTTGAGAAACAGACTCAGCCCCTACTCCTGTATCTATTCACGACACTGAATCTCGAGTCTTCCTTTGAAATGGCTCCAGTGTCCTCCTTCTATATTCCTGGGGCCATCACCTAAAATCAGTTCTCATGATCTTATGTCTAGATTCCCAAATAGCCTGATTAATGTCACTTCCATTTAATGAGGGCTTTTGATGTAGGTCCGTTTAAGACTTCCAAGTCCACTGAGAAACTTTCCTAAATCTAGTCCTTCATCTGTTAAATGTGGACAATACCTCTTTCCTTTGAAGGGCTACTGTAAGGAATGAGACACTTTTGTAAAATTCTTAGCACAACGTAGGTTAAGAATTCTTGATTTCTGAAAAGTTGATTACGAGCCCTTTGAAGCCTGGGACCAGGTCTTTTATTCTACTCTATCCCATAAACACTTATAAAACATACTGAATATCTGAAAGTTTGACAAAGGCCAAAATAAGAGGCATATTCTATTTTATAACACAATATTCTTCTTCACATAAGAGTTAAGCTTTGAGAACACAAGATGAAGGAAGCTTTAAAAGCCATTCTGAAATAAAAAGCAGTTTGGGAAATTATGTGGTATGCCAATCAAGAAAATAACACACCTTGAACATCTGAGGAAGCAATGTTTTTTCTTTCGTCAGAGCTGCCCTTAGAACACCAAGATGCCATTGGAAACACAAAAGAACACAAAGTGAAACAAGCAAAATTTGGCCCTGCTTTCATTGTTTAGCCTTACCACTCTTCCAGTTTGGTTTGGACTGCCTTGGGCTCAGGAGATCCTACTGGCTTTGGGGAGCTCAGAAAACCCAAAATGGAGCCTACAGAAAGGAAAAAAGAAAGCTGGCTACTAAGGGCTGGCCCTAGGCACAAATGCTTTATTAAAAAAAAAAAGTCAAGACTTTCTAACTAGGATGGAAAATACAGTCTTACAATGGACTTTCACAGGGCAAGTAAAACTATGTGAAAAATTACTTGGATATCTTAGGCAGGTGTTTCTGGAACATGTCAGGTAGAGGTAGTTGAAACTGACACAGCCGGGGAACATCTTTGCCAACCATTTCCAAATCAGCCCCCGCTCACCAGGGTGGGGAGGGTTGAGGGTCATAGTGTGGACGCCGGCACTAAGGTAAACGGTGCATATTCTCGAAAAATATGGTTAAAGGGTTCTTCTCATGTCATATGGTTGGAGGACAAATCAGTAAAATCATTTGGAAAAGTGGCATGAGTCAAGAACTACAAAAGCGTTCATATCCTCGACCCAGAAATTCCACCTCTAGTAATTCGCCCTAAGGAAATAATTTATGCACAAAGACATTTGCTGTAACTTTATGAGATGCAATCTAAAATGCCCCATGGGGAAAGGTTACGCAAATCATGGCACATCCATACAATGGAATATCAAGCAATTAATAAGAGTTGACAGTTTTTAATGACATGTAGACTGAGGAAAAAACCAAGATACAAATTATACCGAGAATGAATAAACCTATGTAAAAACATGTACAAGAAGCAAAGAGACCGGCAAGAATATGCAAAAATATCAAAGGGCTTTTTTTTCTTGGGTGATGTAATACAAGCAATTATTATTTTTCTTTATAAGCCTTCTGTATTGTCTAAAATTTCCAAAATGAGTGTGTATTACTGGCATAGACAAAAAAAAAACCCCAAACATTATTGAATCAAGGATTAAAGAAGAATGGGCATTTTTATACAGCTTTATTTGTTCTGCTAGGAATTGGGAGTGTGGCTCCTAATAACAAAAAAAAGGGGGCCTACAAACCATTCATTTGACAGGAGCATCAGACTAAAAACAAAAACAAGAACAAAAAATGTCAGAGAACTTCTTAAATTGTTTTCCCCAAGTTTCACCATATTCATGTGGAACTGCAGCAGAAAAGATGGTGAAGAGGGCCAAGCCAGCAATCACTGATCTTAATGACAGTTCCCACAGCACGTGGATCCAGGGCCACAAAACACATCAGACCCAAGTTTAAATGGCGCACTGTTCTGCATTTTTCAAAATGAAAAAAAATTAGGAAAACAAGTGTTTACTTTAAAAAAAAAAAAAAGAGAAAAAGTAAATAGTTAAGTGCTTTTGTACCAATTAGGGGCTAGAGAGAAATAAAAAGCATATTTGAGAATTAAACTAATGGTTTGTGAGAATTAAATTTACTGAAAAAGACAAAACGTAACTAATGAATACTTATTAGCAGAAGAAAAACAAACAAACTTGGTTACTAAATGACACGTGTCCAGGACTGGTCTGAAGGTAGAATGCCCGAAAGGTCTAATCTCAAAATCAAAATAGTCTCTGTTGAATACCATTCCACCTACAGTCCAACATTTTAACCTTTCTTCAAACTCTTTAAGATTCTACCCTAGAGAAACTTGTTTTACACCAAGAGTTATATGGCTCAACTTACTTACCCTGTTACAACCCTCACCTAATCATAGTATTTTCATCCTAGCTTTCCTGAAGCATGTTCTAAGATAAGTGCCACATAACCTGAATTTAGCTCTATTATTTCATTTGGCCATCTAATTATCCTATGACACGTGCCAAGGATTTTTACCTTCTGGGCAGAAATGGACATAAAATCCTAAAGCGGCTCACCTTAGGGTCAGAAAGTTTGTGAATGTAAGCAGAGCTTAGCTGTGAAGCTATATTCAGCACTGATTACAGTGTCAAGAGTCACCAAAGGCAAGAAAAGCCCTTCCCATTTCTACACAGGAATAAAGACCAAAACTATAGGTTGCCTCAGTGTTTGTAAGAGGAGACTAGAAGCTGCAGTTCCCTTCCTTAAACAAGATAGTCCACATAATCACTGGTTGGCTGACAGCTAAGACAATGTCCTCTGAAACTGTATTACACTTGGTTAAGCAGAAATCTGGGCAAGCAAAACACACTGCTGAAAAGTCAGGGTCTCAGTAAAAGTACTTGGTGACCATACTAAAAAAAAAACAAAAATGCAAATGAAAAGAAACCATAATGGCTTAATGGATCATGCTGTTGTCATAAGGCAAAAGCATAAAGAAAAGTACTCACCTTCAAAGATAACACACTAAAAGCCCAATCTTAAGATTATAAACTTAAAAATGTGTTTTTAAAAACATTAGTTGCCTGTATAAATTAAAATCTTATATGTAATTTCAGTGTAAAGCACCAAAAATGAACACTAAAACTGTTCACATAAAATAGTAGAAAAGGAAACAAAGCAAAACTATAAAAGCACAGAGGTATTGGTTACAAGAACCAAGTACATAAATGAACTTCTACGAGTATTTCCATTTACCTTATAAAACTCTAGTAGATTAAATGGGGGAGGGGGAGTCTCAGAATCTACAGGGTAGCAAAATGGTAACAAATATACATCATTTATTTATTAACAAATTATACCACACAAAATGAGGGTTACGTTTTCTATCTGATTACAGAGTGAACAGAAATCGCGTCTGTCTTTCGAGCAGCAACAGAAAATTTTACTAAAAGAAATTCCCTACCTGGACCAAAAGATTGTAACACGGACTGGAGATCTGATGACTAAGCAAGTAAAATGGCCACCATGGCGCAACCCGGGCGGGGAGACGTGGTTTTGTTTCTACGCTTTAATGGGAAGCAGCTCTCCAAAAGGGGGTAACACATTAAGTGAAGGGAAGATGTAGCCAAAGGGGGGGATGATGTAAGAAAATCACATGAAATTAAGTCTGTTTACAAAGAGAGCAGTGGCCCTGAAAACTTGAGGTGGTGTTGAGAGGGGGAAAAAAAAAAAAGAAAAAGAAAAAGAAAACAAACAAACCAAAAAACCCACAAAACAACAGAACAAAACAAACCCAAGCAGTGACAAATCAGCTTCTGGGAGTTACACCAGCCCTGAAGTAATGCGACTGTGTCCCTAGTCTAACTGACATTGGGAGACTCTTCATCTGGGTACTTTGGTTTGAGAAATCAGTTAGATTAAGTCATTTTTAAAAAGGGTTTTATTTTTCAAATAGACACAGCTAGGGAGAGAAAGCTAAACATGAAGTATTAATTCCTTGAGACCTCAAAAATTTAGGAAGCCAAATGAAACAAAGGGAAATAGAAAATTTGGATAGAAATGTTTCTCTAAGAGTAAAACTCAGTCTCCTGAGGTTTTTAAAATCAAGCACATTCTGAATGAGTGGTTTTCAAAGAGGGTTATAGGCCACTCTCCCCAAACTTTCCTTACTCAAATTCAAACATTTCTAATTCTGTTTGTCCTTCATGGTATCAGGAAAGACTGCCTTTTAAAAAAAAGTAAAAGGAAATCTGATGCAGTCCCCATGCCTTGCTATTGTTTATGTTTTCTTTACATTTGAAAATCATCACGGACACTGAAACTGTATTGGTGAGAAATAAAACCAGGGTCGTAAACCATATTTGCATTCTTAGTGTTAGCAAAATCTGAAAAGGTTCAACAAGTATTTGTGTGTTATTCTATAAAATAAATGAGCCAAAGAAGTTCCTAGGAAGAGATTAAACTCTTGTTATTCCCGCCGCCCCCCAAACTGGTCTTCTGCTGCCTCAAAGCTCTCGATATTTCTGGTCAGTGTGAACAAAATTCTAATGAACATTCTAGCCACATGTTACTCCAAAAACATTTCACTCAACATTCAACGTCTGCATAGAATTTCTTTTTCGAGAAGGCAAGCCCAATTTTATAGAGATCTCTAGAATGAGCATGTACAATTACCAAAAATAACACACGTTATGTCAGGGCAGAATCTGCATAGCGTTCTTTAGCACTATCATTGATAAAGAGCAGCCAAGTCCCAGAACTTTCCTCTGCAATTGCTAGCAAACAACATCAAAGTGTAAATGACAACCAGGGAAAATACACAACACAGGCCATTTCTCTTTGATGGCTGATATCAGGAAGAAAAGAGGAACCCAAGCTGTGGCCACTTATCAGGGTTTCATTACTTCAATGAAATGGAACAAATCTCCGTGGAAAGGACTCATTCAGCAAACCCGACTTCCTTCCATGTATCTTGCCTTCACATCAGGTTAAACAGAAGTTGCTGTCATTTTAGAATCACTGATTACATCTTTTTAGTTAGAAAAAAGTTTACTTGAATATTTACATAATTTTATTGCTGTTTATTACAACAAAAAAATTTTTTAACCGATGTGTATGCAGAATCCATCCAGTAACACATGAAACTGAAATCCATCTCTCGAGAAGATACAGTTATGGCCGAATGTATCTGATGCTCAGTACAGCATGAGTAAGAAAAATCCTTGCATGTCATTTGGTTCTTGCTGTAGTCATCTGCGTTCATCTCAGAAAGCAAAAGAATCCATTTGACGTTTCAATAAATAGCAAAGTAACCGTTACAAAAAAAATAGCTTCCACGGACCAGAGATCCAAGAAAGAACAGTTTTGATGAATGATTCCTAGAATCGAGGGAGTCCTCCTTTAGTCCAATGAGATGATGTCAGGAATGTTACTTCCACTGCTGGTTATGACCCCTGTCTCACTCCTGCTGCTGGATGAACTAACATGAGTACTGCTTTCATGGGGGCTGGTGGTGGTGACAGACGTACTGCTTGCTGTTAAGGGTGAGGTGAGACTATCCAAAAACATAGGAGGACAGTACTGCTTGAAACAAACAATGATGCCGATGAGGAAGAGGCTACATTGGTTTTAAATAAAGAGACTAGAAATTGTTAGATATGCACAAGTGATAGCCACATATTTAAATCCTAGTGGGATTTAGAATTTCTCAAAACTTCACATCTTCGGATGGAAGGTGGTATGATTTTAGCTATTTTACTGTTTAGTGAGTGCAGCATATTTTTGATTCTCTCAAGTCTTGCAGAATTTGTAGACCAAGTATACAGGTCCAAGTACAAAATGTCAACAACTACTAAGATTATTTAATAGTAAATACTGGCCCCACCATTATGACTCATACTTAACCTCAAAAAGAATTTGCTCACTAAATGCATTTATGCCACCTTTAAAGCACATCATAAAGGCTAACAATATTTATTTCTAATGGCATTAAGCAAAAATGCTAGTACAAAATTCAATAATTCTTTTAAAATTTAGTGTCAATCAGACTCTTTAGCAAGAATTTTAAGACTGATCAACTCAACAGTACCACTTGAATCCTTTAGACATACATGAAATGATACCTGTGTAATCACGAAGAGAGCATTCATTCTAAAACAGAGACCATACAGTAGCTAACTACCACAGGATACTCAGAACAGAGACTTATCCCACATAATCACAAAATTTGGGGATAAATCTGAAAGGAGATATAATCTTCCTTGTGGGGCTTGATACTGCCCCCCTTCAAGAATTCCGATTTCAAGTCTCCTTACCATCTTGATAGCTGACTCTCAAATTCAAACCTGAAGTTTTAACACTATAATATCGTCCAAGAGGAGTAGAGAGACAAGAGCTAAATACCGCCACGAAAATATTTAATGTGAGAAACAGCAGCACCGACTAATTTTAGTAAAATAAGTGAGGACCAGTTATATACAAGAGGAGGAGTCCTAAAAATTTGTGTTCAGATCAACTATTTGAAAAAAGATCAGTAAGAATATTCAATCAATGGTATCAATTCTATAAAGTATTCCAGCCTATCGTTAGAGATACTAAGTTACCAAACAGTAACTTAAAACTGAAGTTTTTTTCACTACACGATCTTCCAAAAAATCTTAAAATGGCAACGACAGCCCCAGGCTCACGCTGCCAATCAGTGGAAGAGACAGAAAAAGTAGTTCAGTGTTTAGCATGGGCAACGGTCTTGGTTCATCCATAAAATAAACGTCATACACAAAGAGATCAAAGGGATACTGGTTAAGGGGGGAGAGCGTTTCGGGTGCTCTAAAGAGAGTAGACTTCTAAGGCATTAAACTTCTTTAAAATTGAATCAATTCTGATTTTCCGCTAAACAATCTGGAAAAAAGCCCAGAAACTTACATTTTATTTCTACTTCCTCTCAGGCAGTTTTTGACTGTCTACTAGTAAAAAGGTACTCTCTTCATTTATAAGATGAACGCTTGATACCACAGTTCTGCTATCAATAGGCTCTACGAATTCTTGTCATACTCAGGGTGCAGCCATTTTACCTCTAACCATGTGTATCTAACCACGTGTATTGGCACGTATCTGCACAAAGGAAAAAGGGCCTAAGGGGGGTACTATGGAGGTAAAGGAGGACAAATCTAAGGATTTTAAGGAAAACGGAAGGCACAACCTTACCCTTCTACTGGCTTATCAAATAAGTTAGCCTGACACTAAGGATGCCAAATAGCACTATGAAATCAAAATCCTATGGGTTCTAAGATCATTTTTTAGAAGGGTGGTTCTCTTAAGATTCAGTAATATTTCAAGCCTGAAGAATGCATTTCCTAGAAAGATGTATAGATACTTTTGCTATAGAATCTACTAATGTAACAGAGTTGACTCAGAGTGAGAAGAAATTCCTCACTCTGCACACGTTATCCTGGGCCCAAATTTCCAGTGTTGCTTGCGTGATCAGATACAGAGTACGGACACAGGAGGCCGGTATAAGACTTGTGGTTAGCGGCCTCTGCAGCCTATGAAGCAGTGCTCTGTGGGTCTTCCTCTGGCCCTCCCTTCCTGCAACAATTCTCCCAAAGTCACTCTCTGCTTCACTTTCCCCATGCCTTTCCCTTCCCTTCCCTTCCCTTCCCCCCCCCCCCCCCATTCTGCCTCTGATATATACGTCCGTCAGTCCACGTTTACTATTGGGTCCCTGGGATCCTCGAGTTTCTTACTGCTGACAGAGAAAACCGGAATGATCGGTTTATAGCAACTTTGGATTGGGGCATCCCCAAAGTCTGTATCTGATGGCCTTTAAAAACAAGGAAGAATCAAGCTAATGATTCAGGACTATTGAATCAGCTTCCGCTATTTTCTATGCATAGAACGAGTGCTTCACAGATAATCTCTGAAATTTTAACTTCCAGTCATCAGCACTGCTTCCCCTCACTTTAATCTCCCAAATGCTTGTAAGAAATGCTAACTGATTCTGAAAACTAAATAAAATATAACTAAAAATTCAGGTATTAGGTCAAAATATCATAAATTTAAAAACAGCAACTGTAGTCCTCCAAATAAAATTGTGAAATATTTACATAGAAATTCCTTTCCATCAAGTTAAGTAACTGCAAGTTGACTGTCCTGATTTTATGCAACTGGTCATTTTTTAGTTAGTATGACATAACCAACAATCAAATACAAATTAGTTGCTTAAATTCAGGATACATACCTGGGGATCAACTGGAATAAGGGAAAGAAAATCCAAACCTAAAACAAAAATGTTTTGTTAATAGTTGTCTCATAGTTTGGAGACAAGAATTATTTCCCCAAATCATTTTGTATTTATCATGAGTCATAGAACATTTGGGGTAAGTGCTTACCATTCTGCCACAGAGAAGTTCAATACCATGATCAGTGAGAGTTAGATGCATAAAACCCCAAAATGAACATATTCCCTCACAAAACAACTGGAAAAACCACCACCCAGAGACTTAAAGGAAGCAGTCCAAAAACTGCCAGAGGACTGTGAAGTCAAAGTCAACTTTTCCCCTTCATCATTTAATAGAATGAGAAGCAATAAAAATGATGAGAGAATGATCTGGATTCGGACTATTAAAAAAAAAAAATACTTAGGCTCTTAAAAGATACTTCACATTTATTTTTTTAGAAATACACCAACCACATTAAGCTTCAACTAAAGTAGCACTTCTTAAACAGAGATCCGTTTCATGGATTGCTCTCTGTCACTCTGTCCCCACATCAAGAGTAGTACACAGTTCAGTGCTCTGCACAAAGCAAGCACCTGGTTAACTGCTGCTCGCTAACAAGCCAAATCTTAGGGTTTACTGGGTTATAAGCTAATGCAGTTTTCTGAACCAAAGATCTGGGACTCTCCAATTAAGCTTTAGAAACAGGAATGTGGAAAAGGTTGCCCAGTAATACCATTTTAAAGTATTAAAATTATAACAATAAATAGTAAAAATTTTCAGATGTGAAAAGTCTAGCAATAAACTTCAAAGTCAGTTCCCCTAAACCTCCCTAAATTTCAAAACATTAAAAAAAAAAAAATCACATACTAGGTATAGGTCAGTGAGACAGGCCAATTTCTTGTTCAATTCTATGAATTTTTATATGCTAGCATTCAATGTCACCTCAAATATAACGATCATACAGAATACAAGTCTGATATTAGACTGTTACTCAAAATAGAGAATATCTGTGGAAATGATATTTAATATATTAAATAACCACTATGAATAATTTATAACTCTTTTAAAGTATATTTATTCCCTTATAATCTCTAAGGATATGATAAAAATGCTTATCAAGTGATACACGCTATAGCACCAATCATTTCAATGAAATCAGTTTCTAAAGCATCTTTAAAAACTGTTAATATGATTTTTCACTCCATATGCCTGTCACTAGCTATATGATACCATGGAATTTTAGGCAAAACTGGACAAAGGGGATCACAACGAACTTTTCCAACGACTTCCCCATTAAACTGATACTCACTAGATGACATCTCAATAAGCCAAGAGTTTCTTCACATTAATATTGTTCAGCAAATCCTGTGCTTCTGAAGAGAGTAACTCAAAATCTGTCTAGCCCTTATAGTACCTTTTGAATTTTATATAGTCAACATTTCATACTATTGACCAAGTCACAAAGACAGTTTATTGGCATGTCTTTTAACTGACTTAATTTTATTAATTTGGTTTTGCTTCAAATGGTATAACATTTTTCTTTTTAAAATAGCTTCTGCTTTTTGTAGCTTACTTAATTTATATGTTCAATCACTTTTAATGTCTGTTCAATCACTCAGTCCATTTGAATAACTTAAACCTTTCTCTTTTTTTTTATAAAGCTAAAGGAAGGAAGTATTAATATCTCTTGCAATATTGTGTTTGGAGCCAAATCACTCAAAAATGCTCATTTTCTACATGTTTAAATATCCCCACTTCATAACCAATTGAGATAAATATACAGGCTTGATATAGTCTTCAAACGGTTTGTGCAGCTCCAGCACTGGAGGCTGCCCGGCAAGGTGCAAAGATGCTTCACTTTTTCATTAGTTCAATTCTCAGCTCTTCAGATGTACTCTAATTGTCTTTGATGATCATTTCATGTGTGCCAGTCAATATATACCGATGAGAGATTTAAGACACTTGATCTGTATCTTTTGACACTTTATCCAAAGATAACTGAATATGGTGACTTATAAAATGCCGTAATAAGACACCTAGAAATGTTTCTAAGTTTGGTTAAACTTGACTCTCTCCCTAGCATTACGCAGATGCTCTCTATACAAAATCCAACATTGTAATGAAATACTTTCACTGAAACCATTTTTTCTCAAACACTAACACTGAGGTTTGATGCGGTATTTCAGATGTTATTCCTTCTGACAAAAAAACTTTAAACTATTATCAAAGTCCTGCATTTTACATATTAAGTATACTATTAAAACTCTTACACGAAATAGATGAGGTTTCATGAATACTGATTAAAACATTACTGCCTTGTTTTTGTAAGTTTAGTAAAATGCTGTTTTCTTATTTCACCATAAGTTTCAATTGCAATATGTTGTATTGATATGTTTTTACGCCCACCTACATATTTCATGGGTGAAAACGCTCAATTATTTTTAACTAAAAAGCAGGTAGTATTAAAAATTCAGATGGTACATTCTAAATGTTTTATTAACACTGACGAAATTGTAGTTTCTGGATTTTAAATGCTTCCTTAAGTGAAACTGACTCTACAGGTCTTATTAATAACACCACATTTTCCTTACTTGAGCCATGAACTTTAACAAAACATTAAGTATGTAAATGTTTAGCACTTTCCAATTTTAATGTACAACTTTTGAGCACCATTCACACCTGACAATATGGCACTAGCAATAATAAGGCAGTCATATTCTTTCTTGAAATAATCAAGCTGTTTTCCATTCCATAAATACAAATTTTTTGTTTTATTTTGTAATTCACTGTTGCACAGTATCAGAAGATGATCCAAGCTGCAGTTCATTATTAATATCATTTCTTCTTTGTTCTCCTGCAGATTCAGAAGATTCATATTTATGATGTTTAAAAGGAATGTTAAGAAATGTATTAAAACTTTGTCATCTCTCCATTCTTGTTCTATTTAATATTTTATTATAAATTATTAAATTTATAAATATGAAAACTCTGCACAGTAGGACTAATTACATAAAAATTATGCACAAAAATAAAACTAAAATAAGCACTAACTACAGAAGAGCACATTAACAATAAAACAAAGTAAAAACTAGACTATTTAGTTGTAGCAATTACTGCATAATTCATAGATGATGACAAACTGGTAATTCTTCTGAAGTACAACAGACCCTATTCTGTTCAATTTATCAAACGGTAAGAAAGCAGGTCAACGTTCTAATAAGCAGTGTCACCATCCTAGTTCACACTCGCTAAGTATCAGCCCTGCATATCAGTCTTAGTTCCTTAATACCAGCTTGGAACGCATTTTACAAAATACACAGTTCACATAACTTATTGCTTCTTATGCCTGCACTTTTTATAGTCTCCCTTATGCCCAAACTTTGAAATAATGTCAATTCTCCAAAATTAAAAATTCATCCAGACTCACGTAATTTGAAAACAAATGATCTGTAAACTGTGGCTGTTCTATTCCTAAATGGCCAGGGTCGCTTTCGTAAACAAAAAGTTTTTTCAGGATTATTTGTGATTTCAAGGTCTTTAGGAAAACGAATCCTTCTGGAATGTTTGTTTGTAACACACATGAAGATGATACACACTCTTCAACCTCCTTTAAAACTAGCCACAGTTAAAGGAAAACTTGGCAGTTACGAACTAAGTATCTCTGAGTTTCCATCTGTCTTATGGACCATGAAACTGCCCCTGTACCTTAGAATCAAGCTTTGTATACAACAAATATTTTTAATTGGTGCCCGCTGGACTTAACCAAGTTTTAAAATGCCAATTCCCCAAGTACATACGGAATAAACATAGACAGTTAAGTAGGTTTTTTGAAATTTTTTGACAGATACTATTATTAGTCTATTCTTCTCCATTAAATTTTACTCAAATAATCTGAATAAATTTCAAGTGGCAAGATTACACTGGGCCAGGTACCACAACTATCAACTGTTTCAACAACACAAATTTTGCCCAACAAAATATATGCTGTGCTTGAAATAAAGGCCTCATATAGAGGGATATGAAAAATAAATTGTAGGTCAAAAGTAACTTTACAAATCTAGAAAAGAAGATTATTAACAGGAAAAGAGAAGGGTATTCCACTAAAAGGGCCCTTCGGAAAGAAGGAAAGTCATGAATGTAAGAGGCACTGGCTTCAGCTTGCTCCAATTTGATTGATCAAAAATGCCTACAAAAACAATGGCTATGGAGGGAAGAAAAGTGGGGGGTCTGTGGGGGAGTTCCAAATTTCATAATATGGCCTTGGTTCTAAGGTTATTCGAGCAGCCTTGACTTTTTCAAAAGATATCCCTAAATATTAAGCAGTGCTCTAAGGAAAGAGCTGGTAGATCCTATTTTTACAGAGCAAAACAGCCTCACAGGGCAAAGCCACTGATAATGTTAACCCTGTGGTACACCAGGACGTTCTAAAGCTGTGATGGGCTACCGAGAAGATTATGAGAGAACACTCTACCGAATCTGCGAAGCTTCGATGACAAAGACAGTGTCTCCGAGTACAAATTACTCATGAGGGACAGCAACCCCAGAAAAGTTTCCTACCGTCTACTAGATTTCCTATCATCAGTAATCCACAGATTGCTCTGTAGTTAAAATGACAGGAATTGAATGTGATATATTAAAACATACTTTTATATGAAGGCTTCAAATTTCCTCAGTATTTCCATTTAAATTGTAACACTACGTTCGCTCCACAGATTTAGAGGAAAAACAAATAAAACTTGGTAACAAAAGAAAACAACTCTTCACATACCTGGCAAATCTGATGACATGCTTGATATTGGCGTGTGGTGGAATGGTACTGAGTAGTCTGCTAATGAAGGCGGAATAGCAGCCGGGTCAACCGAAGTCACACTGGGCACCCTTACAGAAGATGGCTGATACATGAGAACCCTGTTTTAAATAGCATGGGAAATTACAAACAATCTGGCTGTTAGTTCACAGGAGAGAAGGGCTGCACCACCGGGCATTCTCAGTCGTCAGCGCACTAAGTTTCAACACAACTACATGGCGGCTACTCACTACACAGTACTCCACTCTACTCTCCTCTTTCATAACAGTCTTCATTTTAACATGAA
The DNA here is from genome assembly GCF_014898765.1 of Herpailurus yagouaroundi. NCBI lineage: Eukaryota > Metazoa > Chordata > Mammalia > Carnivora > Felidae > Herpailurus > Herpailurus yagouaroundi. Next base: position 27,729,205 of record NW_024412397.1, on the reverse strand, counting down.
CGTATGCTGGCTCTCAACAGCAGCTGTGACATAAGAGCAAGTTGGCATTAAAACATAGTGTACGGTGCTGGAGGAATACATAAAACTTTCATCCACAGAGAGAAATATATTTTACATATGCTTTTATGAATGTATGTGTAACATGGATGTGGATATTAGTAACTGCATCTAGAAAGAAACTTAGAGGGGCACCTGGGGGGCTCGGCCGGTTAAGTGACTCTTGATTTCAAGCTCAGGTCATGATCTCACAGGTCACGAGACCATGCCCCACATCAGGCTCTGCGCTGACAGTGTGGAGCCTGCTTGGGATTCTCTGTCTCTCCCTCTCTCTCTGCTCCTCCCCTGCTTTCACTCACTCACTCTCTCTTGCTCTCAAAATAAATAAACGTTAAAAAAAAGAAAAAAAAAAGTTAGAAATAAACTGAGGCCTCCTAAGATTGGATTTAAATCATGGCACCTTTATAAGTAAAGCTATCTATTATATACAGTTCAACCAGAATTTCTTCCATTCTAACTTGAACTATGTTAATTACTAGCAATCTTATCTGAGAGTCACCTGAGGCAACATTGCCAATCCTAACGCCAGCCAACCTGACGACAGGCAGCAATCAGAAATTAGAATAAGATGATTTCTCAAGACTTAATATAAAACATCCAGAAATAAAAATGTTAAGTTACTATGATATCATCTACTCTAAGAGGGTTTATAGACTTTGAAATTAACTAATCATGCTACTAAGAATACAAATTAAATACACTTTAAAAATACATTAACTGATTAATAGATACACACACACACACGCACGCACACACACAATTACAGCTTTATAATTTCAAGAAGCAGTTTAGTTAATCATATTTTTTCTAATGCTCAGGAATAAAGAGATGATTTTGCATTCTTCCTATTGAGCTTTCATTTTCTCTTAGCCCAGGTTAAACAAGACAGTAAACCTTACAAGACAGTATAAGCAATGTGATGGACCCTATGGCTGATGGTGGCCATCCCTTCTAGCCATCATCCTAGTGAGGCTGCAGTGGTAGCAGCTACTCTCTGAGCTTCCTGATGCCACCCAAGGACGACAAGAAGAAAAACAGGCAGGCAAATCAGACAAGAAAGGCAAAGACCCACTGAACCAATCTGGGGGCAAGACCAAAAAAGAAATAGTCCAAAGGCAAAGTTTGGGATCTCAGATCACTAACCTGGTCTTGTTTGACAAGGCCACATATGACAAACTCTGCAAGGAAGTTCCCATCTCTAACCCCAGCGGCTGTCTCTAAGAAATTGAAGATTTGCAAATCCCTGGCCAGGGCAGCCCCCTTCAGGAGCTCCTTAGTAAAGGACTCCTTAAACTGTTTTCAAAACATAGAGTTCAAGTGATTTACACCAGAAACACCAAGGGTGGAGATGCCTTGCCGCTAGTAAAGAGGCATAAATAGGTTCCACCAACTGTACATTTTGAAAAATACAACTTTGTTATTAACTAAAAAAAAAAAAAGGAGAGGGGACAGAGACATAGGGACATTAATGCTGGCATCCCAAAGCACTGCCAATGAACTACTTACTATAAGCTTCATGAGAGAGGCACAGAATTATGTAGCTGGGAGGGACCATTACAAAAACGAAGCCAACAGAAACTTAGGACCATGGTCACAAAGCTAGACCAAGAGGACCGTCAGGACCTCTAGGCGTCCTTTCCTTTGGCTGGAACTCTTCTTGTCACTGCTCAGATTATTAAATACGAACGGTAAGAATTGATGACATGGTTTCATGACACTTTTCATATCCTAAACAACTGACAAAATATTTCATGACCTCAATTTAAACCTCAAACCATTTAAATAATCACAACCTATTTAGGCACTGGAGTCATTCTAAAACCAGTTTGCATGATGACACGAGGATCTTGTTCAGCTCTTACTCTACACTATCTGTCAAAAATATGGATGTCACTGGAAATGTGGAAAAGGAAGGCATCTTCAGAGTACATATATGGCTACGTCGACAACTGTGTTATTCTCAGAATAATGAATAAATAACACAGGTCAGAGTTCCGAAGTCTTAAAAGTGGACCCACCGGGAACAATACACTTGAGACAATTAACAGAAGCCTGGCATTTCAAACACATTTTCCAGAGGTAGATGAAGATGGAAGTCATCATCCAAACAGCAACCTGCCTAACTTAGAATCAGAAGGCTTCCTGGTCTCCACTGTTACCTAGAGACCTAAAATCACAAGCAGGAGGTGAACAATACTAGAAAAGGCAGATTCTCTGGAGGGGGAAAGAACAAACTGGGGATGAGATCAAATAAGTTATGTTGTATTAAAACACATCTTTTCCTAGAGGTTTGAAAACAGTGGTCCTCTACAGGGATGAAAAGTACAACAAGTAATCACCAAAAGCATTTTCAAATTACACGTGATCCTACCATCAACATGGGAATACGTATCTGAAACGGGGCAGAGGGGGTAAAAAGGAAAGAGACTGGCGTGCTCATGCTGAGGAAGGGATTAAAAGAGTGGCTCTGATTATTCTATCTCATAGTATTAATATCCTAATCGTATTTTTTAAATGTAAGAGATAGGCTTTTGAAGACAGACACCCACACCCCCCCCCACACACACATGCATGTCTGTGCCTACCTTCCTCCTGCTCCCCGTTCTCTTTCTTTCATATCTCATACTGAAAGTGTCTTTTGTCTTGACCCTGAACTGAACCCTGAACTTGAATCAGATTTATAGGGGACAATAACAAAACTCCTTTCCTCCAAGCCCCATTACTTACACCTGTAGAGTCAAGTCAGTGTCCCAACTCACTATCATCACAGTAACATCTAATTATTGCATAGGTTCTGACCTCATAACATGAAACTTTAAATGATTAAGTAACTACTCCTTGTTTCTCCAATACAAAACACTGACTGTCACAATATGTGAAAATGTCAAAATCCAATGAAGCTACAAATTATTAGATCAACATCTAAAACCTCAGCAAACATCTGAAAAACTATTTAATGTAGATTAATTTCTATTAGCTGAACTTTGTAACCATTAACACAAATTCAATTTTTATAGAATGGGTAAATTAGCCATTTGTTACCATTATCAAATTATGTACTGGTAGCAGATTATGGTTTTAATCAGAATATTCACAAAGACAACATTCAGAAAGGTAAAGGATTCTAATGTCTATGCAAAAAATAGATGTATTTATAAAAATGGAATAACAGAGACCATGGAGAAAGGTAAATGGCTATATCTGACGGAACTGTGGGTATAAAAATGTGATGCTATAAAGTAATAAGAAAAATTTAAAGTTTGTAACATGTTACTGCCTCCTCATGGAATTGGCAAATACATACACAGGCATATGTATACATTAGGTACATATGCCTAATGTATACATATGCCCGTGTATGTATCTGCTTGAAATTTTTGTAGCTTTACCTATAACATCACAGCACAAAGATACTGCTGGAACATTGCTGGACAGCAAATAGTATTCTACAATGTGCACTGGATCATGGAATTCATCATAGTTGGCCCACATTTAGATGTCTGAAAATGAGTTAACAGTTCAATAACTTGAATATTTATCCATAAACCTGAAATTCCCTGTATGTTCCCAATTTATCATACAAGCATAAAAAAGACTCAATTTTGCTACCAATTGCTAATGAGTCTTAATCCACAGAAATACATATTTATCTCTATTCTTGTCTATTTCTGTCTTTAGAATACCTTATTAATGACAAAGCAATCATTCATTGGCTCAGGGAATGTGGTAGGGATACGATATTTAAAATTATCTTTCCATGTACAAAAATATCAGAGGTTTCTCTAAGTCTTAGGTTAAGGTGTCGGTCTCTTCTGATTGGTACTGTATGATGCATTTAAGGACTACAGTAGGTACATAAGGTGAGAGGCTAAAAGGATTCCCGTCAAAATGTTAACACAGGTTATGTCTAGGTGGAATGCATTCTACTTCTTGATGCACTGTGAAATTGTTCTTAAGAGTAATTTTTACTAAAACAGTACCTCCTAAAAAATAACTGCTCAGATCTCCGGGATTTAACTGAAGGCAAGTTTTTCCTGCTTTCTTATTCTCTATTCTTTCTCATTTGCTTACTATCACTGGCCAAGAAGTCCTATGATAAACTTCTACAGCAATGGAAAACCATGAAAATGTTGGATGCTGAGCCACAAGACAGAATAGGGAAAGGAAGACCAGGAACAAAACCAGAAAAGCATTAAGACTTGGAAAGGATTACAGAGGTGACCTAACCACAGCATAAGTCTGGATCCATGACACCCGCTGGGACAGGTGGCATCCACTCTACCTCGACACAGAAGATGTGATTTTAGTATAAAACATCAACTTTCCTAGTGTTCAGCTCCTATGGAAAGTCTTTCCATATTATCTTTTCCTCCACTGGACTTAGATCTCCCAAATATTGTAACAAAGAATAAACTTAATCCTCTTCATCAACGATTCCCTTTTAAGAATTACAAGATATTCGCACATTCACATATTCTCTTGTCCTGGTTTAACAGCTTCAGTCCGTAGACCCAACCATCCATCACGTTACAATCTGCACAGTTTACCAGCCTGTTCTCATCTCCTGATGATCAACACGGACTAAGATGGTATTAAGTGAAAATCACTTAGACATAAACAGAATAAAACTAGCATGGGTATATCTCCTGGACACTATGCTTCTTTCATTAACGTAGCCTAAGAATCAATCAGCTCTAGAGTGGTAAACCTTTCAAACCATTGTGAATTCTAACATTTCAAAGAGTTCCTATCAGGAATGGCTACTGATGAACTAAATACCTTTCCAGAATCCACTGAGATGACTTCACAGTCATCCTTATGACAAGATTCATTTTATCAATGTATTTCCTAATAATAAAGCATTCCTGAAGGTACCCTACTTTGTCCTAAGGATGGATATTGTTTGAATATACAATTAAATGATTTCCTAAGATTGAACTGAGAACTCTCATGGAGTTTTCTAATATGAGCCAGCTTCATTCTGTACGGTTGTTAATGTACAAATCTCATTTGGGTACTAGGAATTATGTTGATTTCATGGAACGAGCTGGGTAGCTGCAACTCACAGACTTTTTAAAGCAAAATGCAGAGTAGAAGTCCATTTATATAAAATGTCTAGAGCGGGCAAATTCATACAGATGGAAAGAAGATCAACAATTGCCTAGTTTAGGGGTATGAATGGGGATTAACTGCAAATGAACAAGAGAGAAGTTAACTAGGTGTTAGAAATATTCTACAACTGAATTATGATGATGACTGGACAATTGAATTTATTAGAATCAATGAACTGGGCAATTAATAGTTAAGACAGGACATTTTTATGGTATATAAGTAACGACCCAATAAAGCCATTAGAAAAAGTAAGTGCACTGAGAGGCCCAAAGGACAAGACTGGCACACCCAAGTCTGAAACAATATGTTCAAGGAATGTCAAGGGAACCCTCTGCTACTTTCTTGCAGGTTCCAAAATTTTTTAGAAGCACCTATTGCTACGTATTCAGACCTGTCACTATACAGGACAGTAACAGCTTCTACCAGATGAATCATAAAAACTACATGCTAGAATGCATTTACTTGCCCATAGTTTGCCCTGGAGAGGATGAAAAGGGAAGGCAATCAATTTAACTCTTTCCTTATCTTACTGAAACCTGAAAATAATTTTATGAGGTAGGCATCATTTAACCCCATTTTACAGAACACAAAAAAAGAGGCTCAAACAAGTATTTCATCCAAGATCATAGAACGAGTAAGCAATGGTGTCAAAATTGGAATCCACACTTGTTAGATTCCCAATTCCACACTCCATTTTACACCAGGCTTCCTCATGTTGGTCTGTGACGCCAAATATACTCCTTACAAATTGGTTCAAGAAAATGACAAAAAGGATCAAATATGAAATAAATACTCAGACATGAGAAGACCTGAACTCTCACTTCCCAAAGATGTAAATAATTTCATCAAAATTTTCTTTCCTTTAAACAATGTGCTCTCTTGAAAAGATTTCAAATGAACAAAGGCAAATTAAAATAGCCTTCTACGGTTATGCAACTCTCAAAGAGACATTTACAAACCTATACCAAGAACAGTTAGTTCCAAGTGTAATAAACAATAGTGAACTATAAATTAACAAACCCTTTGGTTGGGCTGCTTTGTGTTTCTGACATAAAGATGCATTTCCTTTTGGCAGGAGGGTCTTCCTCTTCATCAGAAGAGCTTTCTATAGTCAAGTCAATAACATCCACTTTCTTCTTGCTTGTCTCATTGGCTACAGTCACTGAACAAGGCTTACTGAGGACACTTGAACCTGATGTAGGGAAGAGAAGGAAAAGAAAAAAAAAATCAAAGGTGCAATACACATCCAGGAGAATATACAGCCAGTAAAAAGCCACATACTCTGCTCTATGGATGGAGACTAACTCCTTAACTCTGGACATCTATCTATAAAATGACTGCTCACCTGGGAGAAAAGGTGAGCTCTATGCCCTGCCAGAGAGTCAAAGCCTCCTTTGGACAGCATGCTCTTAGCTATCTCCCCAGTACTGCCAAAAAATCTGTTCAAATCCTGCTGCTCAAGCTGTCTCCCCAGGTAAGCAATCATTTTACAGACAGCCTGGGGTTAGGGGTCCAATCTCCAGTCACAGACAAAAGTATGTGGCTTCACTAGCTGTGTATTCTCATAGACGTGTGGCAGTGTTGAGTCAGAATCAGGCACTTCCATTACAGCAAAGCGGTACCCATGTCAAAGCATGTATAGGCCCCTCTCTGTAAGCCAAAACTGGGTAAAAATGTTCACCTCGATGAACTGAAAAAACTCCAAACCTCTCATTTAAGTTATTCAGATATTTGAAGCTCTTCTTATCAACCATCTACTGATCACTTAGGTTCTCCTTTCTGCCCACATATACCTACCATATGTTAACTCACCATTTCACAGAAATTACATTATGCCCTATAATCTGTTTAACAGAAAACTAAGGCTGGCTGATAGTGGAAAAGCAGCAGCAACTACTCAACTAAATCACTATTCTTCTCAAAGATGAGGGAAACCTCGATCATTCTACCTACAGGTTCGGTAACAATGAAGGAGTTTTTTTGTTTTTTTTTTTTTTTTTTTAAATAGGCTCCATGCCCAATGGGGGCTTAAACTCATGACTCTAAGATCAAGAGTCCCATGTTTTACCAACTGAGCTACCCAGGTGCCCCAAAAGAATGACTAATAGTGACATAAATCTTTTACTTTTTACTCTGAATACTCACTATTCATTATATTGTTAGAATGTCAAATATAATCAACACAAAACTCAAATGCAGTGAATGGACATGGTCAGATAAGAAGAAACATTCAGTTCACCTATGGGTTCAATTATTAGAACTGTCCCTTAGTTTCCCCACTCAGTGTGGGCAGATAATAGGGAGTTGAAGGTTAAGCATACATCCTAGGTAAAGCCAATGGTCAAATTTCTTCCCACAAAGAAATGGAAACAGTCTGTTCACTTTGTTAGCAACTAACCTGTGAGCACCTGCCTCTACCCTCCATTGATGGATTATGTGGTCTAAGGACACCTAAACTTGGGGTTTCCCCCAAAAGTTTCAAAAAAATTCTGAAAGCTATCCATAAAAATGTCATTTATAACTTTTCACTCTGTAACAAACACATTATATTAAAATGACTTGAGGTGATTATTTCATTTACTTTATATATGACAAATATACTACGAAAAAGCTAATTATAAGGTGACATACACTTTACCAAATTTCTTAAGGTAAGAGTAAAAACTGCTTGAGGGAAATTACGTATGTAACAGACGATCAAAAGATACAGTTCACAAACAAAGCTCCAAATGCAGGTCTAGTGGCCAAAGTTAACGATAAAGACAACGGTGCGGGGGTCTCATTGCTTTGCTCTCCGTGGCTATCCTGCACATACTTTCTATCTTTGTACACGGCTGGCTGGACACTTTCATAGCTTCTTTCTTCGGTCTCATTGGACACCAAGTGCCATCTTCTTGGAATTTGATCTCATCCACATCAGAACAGTCATTGAGAATTTCCATGAAAAGCCTATAAACCAATTAAGAAGTGCATAAATGTAATCCATGGCTTTGTTCAAAGGTGAGCTAAGTAACACATACTGCCTTGGAGACAAAAGTGATGCTATTTGACCTTTTTGTTTGTTTTGGTGTTTCAATACTTCACACTTTACAACAGCTGTTACACACCCCCCCCCCCCCTTCCCCTCCTAGGTTTTAGATCTTTAAAGGGTTTACTGAGAATCATCTAAGAAACCAGTTGACTAAATAGACACCTGGAGCCTCCTAGCCAGGACTGGTAGTAAAGAGCAACCTCCAGCATAACATACAAAACAGACATGAGCAAATATAAAGGTTATTATACAAAAAATAATTTATAAGCTTATTATCAAGAAAAAATGTCATAGGGGTGGGGAAAGGAGCATTAGGGCCATTAAAAAGCCTCAATAAATTTAAAAGAACTCAGCATACAAATTATGTTCTATGACCATAATGAAATCTGAATCTTCAGAAAAATCTGTGGAAAACGCCCAAATATTTGGAAACTAAACAAAACCACCAATGAGACAAAGAAAACATAAAAACATAAATTAGAAGGTATTTTGAACTGAATATGAAAATTAATAAAATTTGTGGAATATAGCTAAAGCAGTACTTGAAGGAAAAGTTATAGCATTAATCTTCTTCTATTAGGAAAGGACTCAAATCAAACCTCAGCTTCTACCTAAAGAAAACTAGAGAGCAAATTAAAATGAAAGTACACACAAAAAGGGAAACAACAAAGAACAGAAACAAATGAAATAGAAAAAGAGGAAAATCAATCAAAACAAAAGGCTAACAACCTTCAGTAAAACTGACAACCTTCTGGTCAGACTGAAGCTCACTCAGAAAGAAACAGATCACCTGAGGAACCCCACATATATTAAAGAAACTGAATTTGTAGTGAAAAACTTTACCACAGAGAAAACCCCAGTCCCAACCATCTTCACTGGGGGATTCTACCAAATATTTGAGGAGACAAAATACCACCACTTCCCAACTCATTTGTATGGGGCCAGGATTACTGTAGTATTAAAACCAGACAAAGGCATTACAAGAAAGGAACAGACGAATATCCCTCGTGAAATTTAGCAAAACAAAGCCAATGATAAAAAGGATAACATGATGCTAGACTAGAAGTTACACGAGGCTGTACTGCATGTTTACACAGCTAACACTTATGCTGGGATATACTTACCCATCTAAAATTAGACTTTCATAGGCAGCCTTTTTGTCGCACACAGGACAAATCCAGGTGGGCTTCTTCTCATTCATTTGCAGATAAAGGGCAGCATCAAAACACTGTAGATGTGTACAAGTCACTGCACGGCATGGGATCGTCAGCCTCATTTTCCCTAACTACAGAAAGGGAAGACAACAGGGGAAACCTTTCAGAAAGGGTAGCAAAGCCTCAAAGGCAAGAGTCGGTCATAAAAGTCTGAAAAGATCTCACAAGAAGATCAAAATGAAAAAGATTTTCAAACCAGAATTTCTTTCTAATCAAGATCACTACATATATTATTTGTGTTCACTCACTGCCCTATGACTTTTAAAAGACTATTTCAGGGGCACCTGGGTGGCTCAGTGGGTTAAGCAAGCATCCGACTCTTGATTTCAGCTCAGGTCACGATCTCAGTTTGTTAGTTCAAGTACCACATTGGGCTCTTCACTGACAGTGTGGAGCCTGCTTGGGATTCTCTCTCTACCTTGCTCTCTGCCCCTCCCCTGCTTGCACTCTCTCCCTCTCTCTCAAAATAAATAAACATTTTAAAAAAATAAACAAAAGCCCATTTCAGTTTTTGAAAATAATTAACACGTAAATTCAGAGGCAGAAAAAAATATATATACAACAAAAACCTGTCTCTTTCTCACCTGTTACCCTGTTTAGAGGGAACCGCTATTACCCACCTCTTGTATGCTCTTTCATAGATATTCTATGTATAACCCAGTGTGTATTTTAAAAATACATTTTCCCATAAATGGTGGCAAGCAATACACACAATTCTGTGCCATCTGTCACATAATACAACTTAATAATTATTTCACGTATATTCAGTACATAAAAAGCTACCATGATATGAAGATATAATTGATGTGAAGTACGTGATATGAATGATCATTATTTACTTAACCAGTACCCTCCCCTGGTGATGGACATTTAAATTGTTCCTAATATTTTATCACTACAAATGATGCTGTAATAAATAACTATAGGCTAAACTCCCAGAAGTGATATTTTTGGGTCAAAGGGAAAGTGCATTTGTGATTTCTGTCATACTAACAAACTGTATTGATTTATGCATATACGTGCATTAATGAGTTTGGTTCCCCTCAACTTTGTCAACACAGTCCTATTAAATTCACTTTGATCTCTGCCAATCTGATAAGTGAAAACCACCCCATTATAATTGTGAACTACATTTCCCTTATTATAAGTGAAGCTGAGCTTATTTTTAATTTTTATTTTTAGAGAGTGAGAGAGTGAGTATGGAGTGGGGCAGGAAGAGAGAGAGAGAATCTTAAGCAGGCTCCATGCTCAGTGCAGAGCCCGATACAGAGCTCAAGCCCATGACCCTGGGATCATGACCTGAGCTGAAATCTACTCACCCAGCCAGGTGCCCTGTTCTTTTTTACTTCTAAGAGTTATCTGTGTTTCCAAGAGCAGTCTATACATAACCTTTTCTCCTTCCTGATTGGCTATTAGTCTTTGGTTATTTATCTACAGAAGCTTTACGTTAAGTCAGCTTCGTGTATGTGATATGAATTGCAAATGTGTTTTTTATTTACAAAAATGTTTTACTTGTGTATAATCACATGTGCTGATATTCCAATGTACTTGTATATAATTCAGTGCTCTATTCAATTCTTATTCCAATTGGGAGAGGTACACCAACATCAAGACACACACCCAGATTAGACAGAGTCTTTCAACAACCTTCCCTATACATTTCCTTTACAGAGAACCTATCAGTTTATGACCAGCTCTCTGTTATTCTGACAGAAAATGTGTTTCTCCCACTATGGACTCTAAACTCCACAAGGACAAAGTCCACGTCACTGTTCACCACTATAATCCAAGTGTCACAGCACAGTACCTGGCACACAGCATATGCGCAGTATTTGTTGACCAGATGGTAGAACAAATGGAAAAAGACGGGGAAAGTGGCAAAGGGAACAAAGGGGAGAAAAGGGAGGAAGGAAGGACTTCTTCATATGCCCTCTAAGTCCAGAAGAATTCACAGCAAAATTACATCGTTAACTTTGCCTGAGGGGTAGGATTTTTAGAATGTTCCTGTTTGTTTTTTTTCCCTTTTGGTTTACCTCTTATTTCTTTCTCCTAAAATGAACATTTGGTTATTTTGTAATTAAAAAGAAAATAATGTAGCCAAGCCATCATCACAGCCATAACTAATGTTTGCACAGTTCTACTTACACGCGAAGTGCAACGTTGAGTATATTTATTAATCCTAGTGAGCTTTTAAACCTAACAAGTGTGCTACATGATCCATCTATATTATCATCCGCCCCTGAGAACACTGAGGCACAAAGAGGGTAAGTAATGACGACCATTGCAAAGTCAGAAAGTGGCAGGGCCAATATGTGAACCAAGCAGCCCTGGCTCCAGAGTCTATACTCCTGATCACTGTGCTGACTCCATCTGAGGTCTAACTAGAATTCTAAACGGGATCTTAGAAGTTACCGTGATTCGTACAAGTATGTAGCACAAACAACTCAATATTTAAGGCAGAAAAAAAGTGAGAATAGAACTAAAATAGGCAATTTCTCTTCTTATGATACTTGCTATGTTTTCCCTTCCTTTAATAACAAATTATCCCTTAAGTGATGTAGAATCTTACTGTGTGCTAAGGAGTTTTACCTAAATTTCACATAATTTTCATAACAACCCTATGACTCCAGAAAGAGTAGTACCTATATTAATGCTTTTGAAATGAAGATGCTGAGGCTACATGAGACTACAGACACCACACTCACTGAGACACAGTGGCTGGAGCTAGAACGCAAACCCAAATGTTTTTCACTTCCATGAGAACCCTCCTAGTTTTTACATCATACATGGTCCTGGTTCTCGGTTTTTAATTATCTATCCTTCCCAATTTTGCTAACAGTTTTTGTTCTGTTAGGAATGGATTTAGCACCTAATGAGATGATCACAGGGGTTCCCTCCCACCTTTCAATTATTAATATAAATAATTTTAATAGATTTTCTAAAATCAAACCATTGCATTCCTAAGAGGCATCCCTTTGTTATCACATATTATTCTTTTAAAAAACTGGATTCTTCTTAAAGTACTGGATTCTAGTGGCTAGTGTTTTATTTAGGAATCTTTCATCATTGCTTTTTTTTTTTTTTTTTTTTTTTTACACAATCTAGTGCCTAGAAATAACCGAAATAATAACTTTTTTTAAAAAGGTTGAACAAGTAATTTACACCATACCCAATCAACAAAATACCTCCAGTGACTAAGATACATCTACACATTAATTTTTAAGATATACTGTTAATTTTAAAAAAAGTAAAGCACAGAACCGTGCATGCAGCACAATTTTTTCCAATAAACATGCATGATTATGAACAATAAAGTTAAATCTAGAAAGATGTATTTCATACCATTAGTAATAATGTTACTTCTGAGTAACAGACTTAAGCAATTAAAAATTTTTTATCTGAATACTTTTACAATAAAGTAGGTATTAATTGTCAACTTTCAAAATTTATTCCTTTAAAATAATGCTCTAACTTGGCCTACTGTGTTTTTTTTGGCTACTAGTTCTTGAACTTTTGGCCTCAGAATCCTTTTACTCTCTTAAAAATCGAGAATCTCAAATAATTTTTATGTATATATTAATCAATACTTACTACAGAAATTAAAGCAGACATTTTTAAAACAAGAATACACAAGTACACACTACACCACCAGCAGTGACCCTTGTTAACCACCACTGTCTACTCAGGATAGAATGAGAGCAGAAAAAGGACAAACTGTGTCCTGGTATTATTATAAAAATAGCTTTGACTTCGTGAACTTCTTCGAAAAGTTTCAGGAGACCCCAAGTATCTCTGGGTCACACTTTGAGAATTTGCTTTTTATCTTCTTCAGTGCCATTTTCATTTCTCCTGTCACTGCCTCAGAATTTCCACAACATACAGAACTGAAAACATTCACTGTTGTGCAAGTTAATGATCCTAAATTTAATCCTACTCTACCGTCTCTCAAGAGTTAATGAGCATTTCCCAAGTTAAAAAAGCCTTTCTTACCATCTGGCCAAATGTGATCAATTTCCTAATTCTGATCATGGTGTGTTAGTAAAAGAAATTTTGAATGTGTTAAATTCTATTTAGTCAGATGTCTGATGGATAATGGGCACCTGGGAGGTTCAGTCGGTTGACCACCTGACTCTTGATTTCGGCTCAGATAATGATCCCAAAGTCATGGGACTGAGCCCCGCATGGGGCTCCACACTAAGTGTGGAGCCTGCTTAAGATTCTCTTTCCCTCTCTTTCCCTCTCTCCCCATCTGCCCCTCTCCCCATTAGCACATGTCTCTAATAAAAAAATAACAAAATAAAACATTCTATTTAGTCAGATGATGGTGCTGTTTTATGAATGAAATGGTTCCCAACCAATTCAACACTTTTTTTGATTTGTAAAAATTTTTAAGTTTTAAATGCCAGTTAACAGTGCAATATTAGTTTCAGGTGTACAATGCAGTGACTCAACAGTTTCATACAATACCCAGTGCTCACCGTATCAAATACACTCCTTAATACCCATCATCTATTTCTCCCTTCCTTCACCCACCTCCTTTCTGTTAACCATCAGTTTGTTCTCTGTAGTGAAGAATCTGTTTCTTGGGGCACCTGGGTGGCTCAGTCGGTTGAGTGTCCGACTTCAACTCAAGTCATGATCTCACGGGAAGTTCGAGCCCCACACTTGGCTCACTGCTCTCAGTGCAGACCCTGCTTCAGATCCTCTGTCCCCTCTCTGCCCCTCTTCTGTTTGTGTTCTCTTTCTCAAAAATAAATAAAACCTTTTTTTTTTTTTTTTTTAAGTCTGTTTCTCAACAGATGCTAGCGAGGATGTGGAGAACGGGGAACCCTCTTACACTGGTGTGAATGCAAACTGGTGCAACCACTCTGGAAAATGGTATGGAGGTTCCTCAAAAAGTTCAAAACAGAATCACCCTATGATCCAGCAACTACACTCCTGGGTATTTACCCAAAGTATACAAAAATATATATTCAAAGGGGTACATGCACCCTGATGCTTATAGCAGCATTATCAACAATACCCAAACTATGGAAAGAGCCCAAATGTCCATCGACTAACGAATGGATAGAGGAAATGTGGTATATACACAAGGAAATATTACTCAGCCATCAAAAGAATGAAATCTCACCATTTGCAATGACGTGGATGAAGCCAGAGTATATTATGCTGAGTAAAATAAGTCAGAAAGACAAATACCATAGGATTCCACTCATATGTGGAATTTAAGAAATAAAACAGATGAACACATGGGAAAGAAAAAAGAGAGAAGCAAACCATTAGAGACTCTTCACAATAGAGAACTGAGGGTTGATGGGGGATGGGATAAATGGGTGATGGGTATTAAGGAGAGCTCTTGTTATGATGAGCATTTGGTATTATAAGTAATGAATCACTTAATTCTACTCCTGAAACCAATATTACACTATAGCTTAACTAACTAGAATTTAAATAAAAACATGAAAAAGAAAAAAAGGGTCTGTTTCTTGGTTTGCCTCTCTTTTTGCCCCTTTGCTCATTTGTTTCTTAAATTCCACATGAGTGAGATCATATGGTATCTGTGTTTCTCTGACTTACTTCGCTCAGCATTAATGCTCTAGCTACATCCATGTCGTTGCACATGGAGAGATTTCTTTCCTTTTATGGCTGAGTAATATTCCTGTGTGTGTGTGTGTGTGTGTGTGTGTGTGTGTGTGTGTACACACACCCCACATTTTTTTATCCATTTATCAGTCAATGGACACATGGGCCATTTCCACATAATGCTGCTATAAATATCAGGGTAAGGGGTGTGTGGTTGGCTCAGTCAGCTGAGCGTCCAACTCCTGATTTCAGCTCCAGTCATGATCTCATGGTTCATGGGTTTGAGTCCCGTGTCAGGCTCTGTGCTGACAGCACAGAGCCTGCTTAGGATTCTCTCTCTCTCCCCTTCCCTCACTCATGCTCTCTCAACATAATAAACAAACATTTAAAAATAAGTATCAGGGTACGGGGTACCTAGGTGGCTCAGTCGGTTAAGCATCTGACTTCGGCTCAGGCCATCCTCTCACGGTTCCTGGGTTGTTCAAGCGTCAGGCTCTGTGCTGACAGCTCAGAGCCTGGAGCCTGCTCTGGTTTCTATGTCTCTCTCTCTCTCTCTCTCTCTCTCTGCCCCTCTTTGCTCCTGTTCTCTCAAAAATAAATATTGAATCTCTCTCAAAAATAAACAAACATTTAAAAAAAAATTTTTTTTTAAATAAGTACCAGGGTAAAATGTTAAGCAGAGTGTCTAATTTGATTTTCACTCTACTATAGTCTAATCAGTATCTATCTAAATTAATAAAGAATGTGTATAAGTAAAAAATGGCCCAAATCAGTGGTTCCAAGCTATATATGAGTCAGAATCTTAAGAGTTAAAATCAAACCCAGCTTCGTTGTTTATCCCCCAGCCACCCAGCCCATGTCTGCAGGACAGACTGAAAATCACTAGCTGCTATCACTACGATACAACTCCTGTGTAAAATTCACTGTGTTCAGAAATATAATTACACACACTCAATCAGATCCCACCTTCAATAATGACTGTAAAATTACCTTTCGTAGGTCCCAAGGAGAGAGGCATTGGACTGTGCTCCCCACTATCGAGATTCATGTCTACTCTGAATCATTTTATAAACATACTGTGAAATATAACTAACATCTCTGCCACTACCTTAAAGCTATCATTTTCTCTCATTTTTGCCTCCTATCCCAGGGTTCACCTCTTATCCTTCCAAATGCCTACGATCCATTCTGTGCTTCTCTATTTCCTACCACTGCACCACATCCTGTGTTAGTTCCACAGCCAGCTAGCTGCACTCTTTTCTGCTTTCTTCAATTAATACCAGTACTGTCTCTTCCTCAAAAACGACTGTCATTCGTTTCACTGCATCATATCCTACAGTTAGCTTCAACTTCATGTTACCACTACCACAGCCTGAAAAGAACCATTCATGCTTTTCTTAGTGCTGAACAAACCAGGTAGGATGAATACTTAAGCTCAAAACACAGTCCAAGGAACAGACTTGTTTCACTTGTCAGCAGAGAAAGAGAGTATTTAATAAACTTAAAGCAGGATCTTGTTACTTCATCTCTTTAAAAAATTGAAATGTTAATGTTCTTAAACATGGTCAGCTTTACTGAAAAGAAACTGCTCCCTATTCTTATACAGAAGGAACCTGAACCACTCTGATATACCACCTTCACTATTTTGAAAATCTGAGAATCCATTAGTATGTTGGGCTATTGTGTTTTGTTTTGGTTGTTCTCATACAGAATGGCACAGTGGTTGAAGAAAAAAAAAAAGGAAACAAATTAAAAGAATAAAAAACAAATGCCAAGAAAATAAGACAGAAAATGGCATCATGCAACTGTTAGAACTCCTCAGGTAAGTTATATCGAAGCACTTTCTTCCTGACCGAACATTCTGCTACTAAAGCATAAAAATAATACAGGGCACCTGGGTGGCTCAGTCAGTTAAGCATCTGACTCTTGATATCCGATCAGGTCGTGATCCCACGGTTCATGAGTTCAAGCTCTGCATTGGGCTCTGTGCTGACAGTGCACCACCTGCTTGGCATTCTCTCTCTCCCTCTCTCTCTGCCCCTCCCCTGCTCACTCACTCGCGCTCTCTCTCTCTCTCTCTCTCTCTCTCTTAAAATAAAACATTTTTCAAATGCTGCAGACAAATTAAAAAGAAAACAATAAAGGTAACATGAATTCCCTTCCCATATAGCGACTATGCCTAGAATATAGCCAGCAATTAACATTTACTCGATATACTAGTGTTAAACCATAAAGAACTGTCAATATTCAACTGTTTTTGACCAACAGAATGACAATTTCCTGTGTTTCAATTTAGTATCAATTTTAACACAAGAGGGAGGAAAGGGTAATGTGAAGATACTCAGAAGAACTCGTGCCTCAAGGTCTTGTAAGTAGAAGAGGAGGTCCCGGGTCCAAACACAAGCCCTACAGGGCTTCTGCCTCCCCATCGGGGCATGAGTTGTGTTCCCCCCCCCTCTCCTGAGACTGCAGACATTCACTCTGGGTCTAATAACCAGAGATTCCCAATTTCTAAGCAATCCCAATTTCATGCAATTCTAATCCTTTTCAATAAAGCTAAGTTAGTTCAAGTTAATGATAATTAAAAAAATAAACTCAGAAAGAAAGATATCTATAGACACCACTTTCCAGGGTGAGAGAGAGGTGGACTTATAACCAGGATATATTTCAGCCCAGTCTGGCATTATGGCATGTTGTTCTGAGAACTGGAATAATGTCAGAAGATCAAAATTTTTATCCTTGTTCTACTACTAACTGTGTGATTTGGGTTAGCCAACCTCTTTTAGTCTTAGTTTTCTCATCTGCAAAGTTTTGCTAAGACAGTTAAATTAAGGACCATATGATAGGAACTCAACAAAATATTCCCTTCTCTCCCCCTCCCTCTGACACAATTCTCTCTCCATGTAAAATACTGTACATTTCTCACAATGGTGGCTGGTCACGAGTTGCTCCCAAAACTACACTCCTGATTCCAGGACTTTTCTCATAAAGCTCCTCACATCTGGAAAGGGTCCCCTCCAACAGTACTGATTTTAAAGAAACTGTCATTCACTATTCCTGACCCCTCCCATCTCTTTGGTACTCTATTAGCAAGATTACATGCAGTAAGTACGAGTTAGCTTTATCTCTCAAACTAGACTCTTCACTTTCTGACAACTTCCTATCAAGTCCTCAGTATTTTCTCCCGAAATTAGCTCAGTACCAAGCATATAGGAGAATCTGAATGTTCCTGACTGATTTCTACCCCTAGCCTCTATGTAAAGAGATATAAAAATTATCGTGCAACTTGGGTGCCTGGGTGATTCAGTCGGTTGACCGTCTGACTCTTGGTTTCGTCTCAGGTCATGATCCCAGGGGTGGTGGGACAGAGTCCCATGTCAGACTCTGCACTGGGTGGGGAGCCTGCTTAAGATTCTCCCTCCCCCTCCCTTTCCCTCTCACCCCCCCTCTGTGCCTCCCCCACTCGTGTGTGTGGGCTCTCTCAAGAAAACAAAAATTATTGTGCAACTCTGAAGTATATTATAGATTAAGAATCTCACACATTCTAACTCATTAAACCAGAACTATCAGTCAGCATTATCAGGTACTGGTAATTTTACTGCTACTTTTCAATACTGTTTATATTCCGATAAAAGGAGCCAACTCTCTACATACGTTTACTGTTAGCTGTGGATGGTCTAGAGCAAAAAACTCTGACAGATTATTTTGAACCTACTAAATAAAGCTCTCTTCCCTCTTTGATAAAATCTTTTAGGTCTCTTCTTGTTCAGTTAGTGCTTAAACAATGTCTGCATTCTTTAGAATTATAACGCTTAATCATTAAACTTCCTGAATGGAAAAACAACAAAAGTTCAGAATTCTATCATAATAGACCATTCGTTCCACACTTACTTTTATAGGAAAATTAGTAATTCATAGAAAGCGAAACACCCCAGAATGTCTTGCTGCGTTACTTACAGGGCACATCAAGGATACCCGGAGGCTAGTTGTAGCAATTTCACTGTCAGGATCTGCAGTAAGTTTTTCTTTAACTTTAAAAAGAAAGAAAAAGCATTTAAAAATTTTTTCAACGAACTGTAATAATTATGAACAGAATTACAGAAATATATATCATCTTATTGTTGATACGTTTCCCAAACATTTCCAATAGGTCAACCAACTATAAAAACATAAAAACCCCCGAAACATTAAGGATTAACATACTGAAAACACAATCCTACTTCCAGTATCAGGTTTAAGCATTACAAACTTGCAAACTCTAGATCACATGTTTAACTGAATTTTTAAGTTTCCTTTTAAAAGTAAAATTGGAGGGGCGCCTGGGTGGCGCAGTCGGTTAAGCGTCCGACTTCAGCCAGGTCACGATCTCGCGGTCCGTGAGTTCGAGCCCCGCGTCAGGCTCTGGGCTGATGGCTCAGAGCCTGGAGCCTGTTTCTGATTCTGTGTCTCCCTCTCTCTCTGCCCCTCCCCCGTTCATGCTTTGTCTCTCTCTGTCCCAAAAATAAAAAAACGTTGGAAAAAAAAAAAAAAGAAAGTAAAATTGCAGGTAAGGAAGAGTTTCAAAAACAGAAATCTGCTTAAGGCTTCAGAACAATCCAACGGTTAGGAAAGGCACTTGGAAACCAGCAGTACTCTGGGCTTTAACGCTTTCCTCACACACACTCATAACTTTATTAGGGAGTAATTTGTAAACAGAATGGGCACAATATTCTTACACTTCCTTTGACAACTGAAAACTACAATGGACGTGGAATGTCTCTGCAATTTTATTGACCAGGTGATGGATACAAGGTACTGTATACACAAGCTAACAATTATACGTGTGGCCTTTAGGTGCCTAATTCTCAACACCATCCTGAGAATACATCAGGAAATGAAGGCCGCTGAATCCGAACAGGGCAAGCAAGAAGAACTACGGGCTTCTCTGGCTTCCCGCTCCAGGCAGGAAGATGGATACTGTGTCATTTCAGGAGATGAGGATGGTTTAAGTACAAGAAACGCAACATCATTTCAACAGCCCTACTTGGCTCCCTTTTCAATCTATAGATCCTCTTTTCCTTTCCCGTTCATTCAGTTGGTATGGAAGGTAATTTGAGGGAAAATATTCTCTTTCCCAGGAAAATATCTGTTCAATTGAATTAAGTTACTGAACTGAATTATTTACAGTTTGGGTTAGACTTTTTTCTCTATTATTACATAAAACAAAACATCTGAGAAGGCAAATACTGTTGATAGTTATCAACATTCTTCTGCAAAAAGAGCCTCTTATTTAGAATTTTTTAAAAGGTACATTCTATTACACACTGGAGGTTCTGAAGACTTGCATTTCTATTTGCAAGTCAATGTATGCATCCAAATTACCACCAACCTGACATTTACCTAAATAAATTTTCATGAAAAACACCCAAATCAGACTAGTTGAGATTTTAAAATTGATCCACTGGGAGTGATTTCTAAGAGAATGGTTTTGCACATTAGAGGGCTCTGTTCTTAGAATGCTTTTAACTCAAAATTCATTTCAAGTTTCTAATAATTCTTCCCAATTATTCCTGTATTGATGTATATGTGAGGCTTGCTTTTTTTTTTCCTCCCCATTAAAGCATCTCATATGCTTAGTCTTACAAACATTACTTACTTAGTGCTCTGGAATGATCAGGGTTTCTAATACCTTTCATTTTTAATCTCTGTAATAACATGGCTGACGTGAGCTGTCGTACAAGATATACAGACATGGAGTAATTCTACAAAGAAAGATAATCTGTATTAAAGACAAGAGATAATAGCCTATTTACAAAAAAATACTTGTCTAAAAATTCTGGTTGCTAAAAATAACATTCAAGATAACTTTCACAGGAAGGTCAATGACTGGGAAGGGAAAAAAATCAACTCAGCTATTTTACAAAAGACAAAAACTCAATCATATTAAAGGTATTTCTAAATCACTTAACCCTTCAAAACATCCATGTGAAAGATAACATATATCAGTAGTTTTCAAACTGTGTTTCTAATTTAGCAAAACTGCTATCTTAGGGGCAATGATGATATGAATGAGAATGTACCCTCTCATGCCTACTTCTAACTAAAATTGTTCTGTTTTTATGTATTGGAACTGTCAGAATATTTTCACTGAAGAACAGGTTCCACTGCAGAAAAAAAGTTCAAACACCAGGGATGTGAATTAACACTTCAAATCCAGAGTTTCGAAGTTCCAATTCTGGAAGAAGAAACCACTTCATACATGGCCTTGAGCAAATCTTTAAATGAACCCAATATTGGCTTTCCTCTAAGAAAAACTCTGACAAATTAACTCCTGTTCCCAAATGCACATTAGGGAAGGGACAGCTACTGTAGTAAATAAGACACACGGAGAAAATGATAAAAATCAAAAAGACAAGCCCAGAAAAAAAAAAACAGCATCCAATCCCATACCTCTAGGATCTGGCACAAAGGAACCTTCGTTAGCTATTTATAGAGCTATGAAGAGATGAAATATAATTTTACCTACATACTAAAAATCTCTTGCAATTTAACTACATATATTCATTCAATTGATTCTACAATAAATGGAATACTTTTAATAGTTACCAAAACAAGTATTTTAAATATTATTTTTAATGTTCTGCAACAGTCCTTTTAAGTATCTGAGGAGTACCCAATATATATAGTGTGCAGGTTTTAAGTCAATTAATCATTTTAATTATAAGGAAAGAATATTATTCCCATTATGTGGCAAAAAAACCCTCCCAGGTCTTCCATGTCTACAATCATTTACTCAAAAATCTGCAAGTTAATAATTACTTCAAAAAGATATACTCTTCTATTTGAATCCTTCTCCTAAGCTTTAAAGCCTTAATACTTGCTCATTTAACAACATTCCTTGCATACAACACCCATTCTCAAGATTTTACTTATTCGTTAAGTAGGCCTCAGGAAATTAAGCAACTTTGCTAAAATCAAACAAGGGCCAACTTGGGACTAAGCCAAAATTTTCTGAATCCTTATCCAATGCTTCACTACATTACACATTCAGTTTGTGAAAATGAAAAATATTAGGAATCAGTGCCCTATGATAATAAAGACAAGTGAACAGTAACAATTCAAATATGAAAGCTCAAGAAAACAATCATTAAAGGGACAGTAATATTTTTATAGTCCAAATATTAATACAAAATATTCTTTATGTCCAGCTCTGCAACTGCCTTGGTGACACAACCACAAAATTCCTGCTATAAACATAGGACTCGATTTCTCCATCCATATAATAGGAATATTACCCTTTACCTCTATGAAACAGCAAGATGAAAGTTGATGTTCAGAAATTAACTGAAATCTCTTTTGCCATTCTATTATTTCTAAATATAAACAAATAGTTCTAAAATAGAAATCCCATGTTGTATTAGTCAGTACCCCATAAATGATATAACACATTTTGAGACTAAGAATTAGTAGAAAGCCAGGTTCAAACATAAAGGTATTGAAAAAATAATGTATTTTCATAATTCAGGGAGGTGAATTAACACTTCAAATCCAGAGTTTCAAAGTTCTAATTCTGGAAGAAGAGACCACTTCATACATGGCCTTGAGCAAATCTTTGAATGAACCCAATATTGGCTTTCTTCTAAGAAGAACTTTGACAAATTAACTCCTGTTCCCAAATGCACGTTAGGGAAGGGACAGCTACATTATGAAAAAATAATGTATTTTTCACCATGTTATCTGAGG
Organism: Herpailurus yagouaroundi; assembly: GCF_014898765.1. Taxonomy (NCBI): domain Eukaryota; kingdom Metazoa; phylum Chordata; class Mammalia; order Carnivora; family Felidae; genus Herpailurus; species Herpailurus yagouaroundi. Next base: position 27,706,486 of record NW_024412397.1, on the reverse strand, counting down.
AAGCTGTTCATGTAAAGCTTGGAATGGATTATTTCCAACCACAACATGAGCGCATTTAAACATTTTCCTCAAAGCCTGATAAAGCTTTGTTCCCCTTCATAAATATATAACATCATCCAAAGTTTCCAGTTTCTTAGAACACCACTTAAACACACAAACACAACTGTGATTAAACAATTTCCTTAAGAAATACTGTAATTACACTCACTTCTTTTCCAAGAAAATAAAGAGATGGCATTCAGGAAACCTTAAACTTTTTAACTTTGAGAATCTCTACATCTTCACCCCAAACTGAAAATGACTGCTTCTTGGAGATTACAATCAGAAAACTGACAAGTTAGAGCTAGTAGCATGAGCTAAGAAAAAACATCAGCTCCTAGTGAGATCACTTTCAGGCTACCCAGAAGAGAGTCTTTACCTTTCCGATTTCTGATGCCCACGAAATGGAAATCTGGTTTGGCACAGCTGAAGATAACCTAACTAAAGATGTAATATTCAAAGGGCGTCCAGGGCGCTTCTGTTCAATCCCATTTTTAGGTGGTGGTGCATAGCCCTAGAACCATAAGAAAGAAAAATAATTTTATATTCTCTGCAGGGGATCAAACATCTTCTCCAAGACAGATACAGATTTGCCTGATTTCACTTATACTAAGTTATTCTTTTCTTATCCTGGAAATCATACAGTTGTCATCCTAAGTTCACCAACCCAAAAGAGGAAAATGATCTTCTTAAAAACGTTATATTCTGGGGCACCTGGGTGGCTCAGTCAGCTGAGTGTCCGACTTCGGCTCAGGTTCTGATCTCATGCTTCAAGAGTTAGAGCCCCGCACTGGGCTCTGTGATGACAGTGCAGAGCCTGCTTGGGATTCTCTCTCTCCCTCTATCTCTGTCCCTCCCCTGCTCGCTTGCTCGCTCTCTCTCAAAATAGAAAAATAAACTTAAAAAAAAAAATGCATTCAAATACTGGGGATGGGAAAGAGGGAAAACAAAGTCTGGGAATTAAAGAACAAATTAATGCAAAAATAAACTACTGGGACTATATAAAAATAAAAAGCTTCTGGGGGCGCCTGGGTGGCGCAGTCAGTTAAGCGTCCGACTTCAGCCAGGTCACGATCTCGCGGTCCGTGAGTTCGAGCCCCGCGTCGGGCTCTGGGCTGATGACTCAGAGCCTGGAGCCTGTTTCCGATTCTGTGTCTCCCTCTCTCTCTGCCCCTTCCCCGTTCATGCTCTGTCTCTCTCTGTCCCAAAAATAAATAAATGTTGAAAAAAAAAATTTAATAAAAAAAATAAGCTTCTGCCCAGCAAAAGGAAACAATCAACAAAATGTAAAAACAACCTACTGAATGAACGATAGTTGCAAACGATATATCTGATAAAGGGTTAGGATCCAAGATCTATAAAGAACGTAAACAACTCAACACTAAAAAAAAAAAAAAAAAAAACCCAAAGAATCCAAATAAAAACCGGGCAGGACATGAACAGACATTTCTCCAAAGACAACTTACACATGGCCAGTAGACACATGAAAAGATGTTCAGCATCACTCAACATCAGGAAAATGCAAGTCAAAACTACAATGAGGTGTATCACCTCACACCTGTCAAAATGGCTAAAATCAAAAACACAAGAAACAAGTGCTGGCAAGGATGTGGAGAAAAAGGAACGCTTGTGCAAACTGCTGGTGGGAATGAAAACTGGTGCGGCCACTGTGGAAAACAGCGTGAAGGTTCCTCCAAAAATGAAAAAGAGAACTAGGTATCTATCCAAAGAATGCAAAAACACTAACTCAAAAAGATATATGCACCCCTACATTTACTGCAGCACTGTCCATAATAGCCAAATTATGGAAATAGCCCAAATGCCCATCAACAGATGAATGGATGGATAAAGAAGAGGTGGTATACATGTACATTTTTAAATTCAGCCATAAAAAAATGAAATCTTGCCATTTGCAACATGGATGGAGCTAGAAAATATAATGCTAAGTGAAATTAAGTCAGAGAAAGACAAATACCATATGATTTCACTCGTATGTGGAATTTAAGAAACAAAACAAATAAGGGACAAAAAACAGACCAAGAAACAGATTTCTAACTATAGAGAACAAACTGACGGCCACCAGATGGTGTGGAGGATAACTGGTAGGGATTAAAGAGCACACTTATCATGATGAGCAGTGAGCAATGTGTAGAACTGTGCAATCACTATATTATACACCTGAAACTAATGTAATACTGTATGTTAATTATACTGGAATTAAAATTTTAAAACAATAATAATAATAATAATATATATTTGTTGTAGTTTGTGGGGAAAAAAGGAACAAATTAATGAATTTCAAAGGAATTACTACAGTCTTATGAATAAGAAAAAAGCTCTCCACTGCCTTCTCTCCAAGTAGAAAAGAAACAGTCATCTTTAAAACCAGATCATGTTGACAAAGAATAATCATTATTTCAATTGACATTAAACTAGCTTGATGACTCTAATACTGGAATTTAAGCTTTATTCTACTTTTTCCAGTTAGTATTTGTTTTAAATAGCAAGTGTACTCATTTTTGATTCACATTACACCCAATTCTCAATTACCAAAAGACTTTTCAGTTTGTAATTTTCAAAAGTAAACTAGTGAAATAAGCCATACAGAGAAAGACAGATACCATATGTTTTCACTCTTATGTGGATCCTGAGAAACTTAACAGAAACCCATGGGGGAGGGGAAGGGGAAAAAAAAAAAAAAAAAGAAAAGAAAGAGGTTAGAGTGGGAGAGAGCCAAAGCATAAAAGACTCTTAAAAACTGAGAACAAACTGAGGGTTGATGGGGGGTGGGAGGGAGGGGAGGGTGCGTGATGGGTATTGAGGAGGGCACCTTTTGGGATGAGCACTGGGTGTTGTATGGAAACCAATCTGACAATAAATTTCATATATTGAAGAAAAAAAAAAGTAAACTAATATGTTTTTTAGAAAATTAAAATTTCTGGGTGGCTCATTGGTTAAGTGTCTGACACTTGATTTCCGCTCAGGTCACGATCCCAGGGTTGTGATGTTGAGCCCCAACACCAGGCTCCATGCCCAGAGTGGAGCCTGCCTAAGATTCTCCCTCTTCTTCTCCCTCTGCCCCTCCCCCACTCATGTGAGCCACAGGCACTCCCTAAAAAAATTTAAAAAATATAAAATAAAATAAAATAAAATAAAATAAAATAAAATAAAATAAAAT
>NW_024412397.1:27644270-27703259 GCF_014898765.1 Herpailurus yagouaroundi | reverse complement strand
ATAAAATAAAATAAAATAAAATAAAATAAAATAAAATAAAATAAAATAAAATAAAATAAAATAAAATAAAATTTCTTAGCTGTGAAAACATCTATGTATTTAAAAAAAAAAGCAAATACCATATCTTGGTATGTAATTTAACTATGTACCACTGAGAAGAAAAAAATACAAAGTTAGTGACACAGTCTAGCATATCACTACTTATTTCTGCATGCACAGCAAAGAAATACAAGCAAAATGAATTGGCTAACGTATTCCTTTTAAATATACCGAAGAATCTTCTGAAGGACTTTTCACTCAGTTATCAATGCATATGTTTCATGGTTTATCTCCCAATACACCACCAAGAGCTCTGGAGATAAAAGTATTCCTTAAAATTATATTCTATTCCACTAGCATCTCTCAGATTTCCCTGCAGGTCACTGACACCCTTGAATCAGCTGCATGTGTTAATGTTGATACAGTGTGGATCTTATGACAATGTACTGATCAAAGGTTTCAAACAACAACCAGGATTCATGAACCTTCCTTAAAATGTTCTTAAATCATTTATTGGCTAAAAAACCCAAGGAAGCTAGCTAACCAGTCATGCCACAGGAACAACATCAAGGCTGCGCAAGTATAGGCAATGACAATACATTACAGCTGCCACCTGGTAATCGGCAATTGTAAGATACCTCTGGGTTTTGGTGATGTTGAAATATGCATGTTAGAAACAATGAAATACAGTATTGGTGGTATTACACAATTAGGGGACATCCTTCACTGCCTCATAGGAGATGATAGGATAGTAATTAAGTGGGAATTCACCTAACTTGCAATCTACAACTTGCATCAAGACTCTGAAAATCACTAAAAACAGTTTGAGCAGGGGAGAAGAAAGTCAAAGAGAATAACTTAACAGCCATTTATACTATGGAAAAAAGAAATTGTGTGTGTGTGTGTGTGCCTGTGTACATGTATGTAGGAAGGTTATGCCCATCTAAAGTTGTTCAAGTGAAATAAAACAAACAAAAAATCATTCCCTTATAAAGAGACTCTAGGAATTGGTTCAATGAGCAAACAGTATAAGGAATATCAACACCAAGATCTGGGTAACTCTGAACGAAACCTGTTTTGTCTGTTTCTGGCCTGGAAGTTAATTTGGTCTTCTGGTATGTCCACTGGTAGGTTAACCAAATAAAACAATGGTACAGGGTCTGCCAAGATGATAAAAATAACACACCAACTTGCTAAACAGTGAACTCTGTAAACTGGAATCTGAGACACCGAGCAACAGCTTTAAGTCAGTATGACACAGGAAGAGTGCGCCAAGAGCAGGGAGAATAAGAGACTTTAAAAATGAGGTTGTTTGCAAATGCAAAATCAATTATGGTACTAGCCTTAGCCACCTAAAGTATTTTAAATCTATTCTCCATCCCACCTGACCAGTTTGATTTCATTGGTAGTTCTGAGTTACCTGTTAACTTCTCTTCTCCTTCTGAGCATTAGCATCACCTCCACTCAATCATCAATTACCTGGTTACTGAGAACAGGTTATATAATTGCGATTTTCTAGAATATAAATGTGTAGCTTTAATATATTTCTAACAATCTTCCACATGCAAGTTTAAAAGCTTTCTTAAAAAAGGCTGCCAGAGGGGCGCCTGGGTGGCGCAGTCAGTTAAGCGTCCAACTTCAGCCAGGTCACGATCTGGCGGTCCGTGAGTTCGAGTCCCGCGTCAGGCTCTGGGCTGATGGCTCAGAGCCTGGAGCCTGTTTCCGATTCTGTGTCTCCCTCTCTCTCTGCCCCTCCCCCATTCATGCTCTGTCTCTCTCTGTCCCAAAAATAAATAAACGTTGGAAAAAAAAAAAAAAAAGGCTGCCAGAGAGCCAGTAAAAGATAGTCTGTTAGTGTCAACCTAATATTCCAATAAAAGATTCAAAAACTTTCTGTGCTGTGCTGTATGACATCTTACCTGACTGGTAACTGGGACAAAAGTTGACGGTGTTGTTCCTTTACCATTTCCCCCTATATTTTCTTATTTTTTTTAATTGAAAAAAAAATTTTAATGTTTATTGTTCTTTGAGAGAGAGAGAGAGAGAGAGAGAGAGAGAGAGAGAGAGAGAGAATGAAGGAGAGAGAGGTTGAGCATGGGAGGGGCAGAGAGAGAGGAGACAGAGAATGTGAAACAGGGTCCGGGCTCTGAGCCATCAGCACAGAGCCCCACTCGGGGCTGGAACTCACTGACCATGAGATCATGACCCAAGCTGAAGTTGGACGCTCAACTGACTGAGCCACCCGGGAGCTCCTCCCTGACATTTTCTAATTACTACTACTACCACTACCTTAAAACTACCAACAAAGATTTACTTTTTTACTGCATTATAAAAATTGTCAAGGGGCGCCTGAGTGGCTCAGTCACTTAAGCATCCAATTCTTGGTTTCAGCTCAGGTCATGACCTCATGGTTTCATGAGTTTGAGCCCCGCATCAGGCTCCACGCTGAGTGCAGGGCCTGCTTGGGATTCTGTTTCCCTCTCTCTCTGTCCCTCCCCCTTTTGCAGTGTCAGTCTCTCTCACAATAAATAAACTTTAAAAAAAGTGTTTTTGGGGCGCCTGGGTGGCACAGTCGGTTAAGCGTCCGACTTCAGCCAGGTCACGATCTCGCGGTCTGTGAGTTCGAGCCCCGCGTCAGGCTCTGGGCTGATGGCTCAGAGCCTGGAGCCTGTTTCCGATTCTGTGTCTCCCTCTCTCTCTGCCCCTCCCCCATTCATGCTCTGTCTCTCTCTGTCCCAAAAATAAATAAACGTTGAAAAAAAAATTTTTTTTTTTTTAAAAAGTGTTTTCAAGCATACACAAAAGTAGAGAGAACAGGAAGTACCCACCAACTAGCTTCAATAATTATCAACATGTTGCCAATCTTGCTTCATTTGACTCTGGCTCCACCCACAGCCCACCCAAAAATACACACCCTACCCATATACACATTTATTCTAGACATGCCACTTGATCCATACTTTTATACACATCTTTAATAACGTCTTTCAAAATAAAATCACAACCTTACAAAATTAACTTCAATTCTTAAAAACTACCTAATATCCAAAATTTCCCAACTGCCTCAAATGGTTTTTTTTATTATTGAACATTTGAAACATACAAAAATAGAGAAAAAAGTATAATGAATTCCTATATACCCATCACTCAATTCAGTACTTTAATACTCCCATCCCAGATTATTTTAAAGCAAATCCCATACATATCATTTTATCCACATACAGCCTGGTATACAAGATTTTTTACAGTCTGATTCAGAATCCAAACCTCAGTAGGTTCTGAATCCACTGATTCAGAATCCAAGCCTCACACTATGCTTAGCTGTCTCTAAAGTCTCCTTTATTTATATGTGTGTGTGTGTGTCCATATATATATATATATATATATATATATATCCATGTACACTATATATATATAGTCCATATATATGTCCATATATACTATATATATGTGTGCGTGTGTATATACACTAAAGAATAATGTATGTGTATGTGTGTGTATATATATATATACACACACATACACATACATATATATACACACTAAAGAATAAATATTATTCTCCCCCACCCTCGCTTCTTCTTTTCCAATGTCATTTTCTGTTGGAGTTACCAGGACTTTTGACCTGAAGAATGACCTCACCTTCTAAATGAGGCATACTGCTTCCTCATGGTACGAAGTTCTGTTGTTCTATCTCCTGTACACGTTTTAAGCTGGTAATTAGCTATGCAGACTTGATTAGATTAAGATTCAAATCAGATTCAGACACAAAACTTCAAGGGGAGTGTTACATACTTTCCATTGCACCACATCATGAAGCACATGAGTCTGCCCCATTTTCAGGGATGCCAAGATTGAACAGGCATTCAGCTCATGTCAGCCGATCCCTCCACAATAACATTCCCCCATCAAGCTTTGACCTAATGGTTTTAGCATCCATTGATGGTTACCTAGAGTGATTATATAATTAGAGATTTGAAAAGAACAGTTTTCTCATCCTTTGCTTATATTAAAATTTTTCCTTAAAAAACTCGACCATGTCAATATTGGGTTACCCTGAAATCAATGACTCTCTGCCTTTACCAATTTCAGAATAATGAATTGGTGCAACTCCAGCAGTTTATTTCAGCATAATTATAAACTTGATCATGTATGTGATGGTTTTGAGTCCACTGTAGTAGTTTTTAGATGCCAACATTATCCCATCTTAAGGCCAAAGAATCTCTTCAAATTGGGGGACGGAGGTATATGTTTAAAAGAAGAAAATGCTGACTTTACCTCCAGATTTACTGTGAGGCAGACCCTCTGCATGACTAATACATACAGGAAAAAAAACATATATCAGAAAAAAGAAATCCATGAACACAGAAATGAATATATTAGGATAAGAGGCCTAGCACTGAGAAGAATTCTGACTGCACCAAGAGGAAATATTTGATTTTTGTCAGCTGAATTGTAGCACATGTCCTCGCCATTCTACAAAATCTTTCCGAGTAATACTCCCACTGTCAATCCACTTCTACGACCCCCCCCAACCTTACAGCTCCACAGAATGATAGAAATTTCTCAAAATCTGTTTAAAAAGAAAAATAATTCAGTCTCTCACAATAATTCTAATAAGCAAGGAGGATCTTTCCCTCCCCACCCCTTCTGTCCTTAAAAACATAAAATGTTCTCATCTTGCTGTCAGTCTGGAAGTCAAAGATAGGGTGAGGGGGATACTCTCAGAGACCACTTCATTTGTGTCTGTCCATGCTGCACTTGTCATTCCACAAGTCCTGCTATGAGCTGCTTACTGCTGTCCCTGTATCAAGGTAATCTGGAAAATCAATGCATGAAGGCGTCTCCTAAAACATGTTACCATGACATGGGTAAAACTGCACAGAAACTGCTTTCATCACTATTTGACCCTTAAGAATCTAGGGACACGATGCTATTATCAAGGTTGTACCCTTTCTCATTCAGTTGTCTCCCTGTACACGCAGTATCATGGTTCCATAATGACTGAGTACTGCAGTAAGGTCTACACAGAGGAACTTGTTCCAGGACACAAATTCAAATATATTCACAGTTCTCATGGGAAATTCTATGACTGTGTCAAGCTTATTCCTCTAGGATTTGCTATGCAATAAACTAGGATCACAGGCAAGGACCACATATTAAACTTCTTTGAGACCTGTCAATGTTTCTTATAACTGGAACAAAGTCCCTGAGGATCTTCATGGTGGTGAAGAGCTCAATATATTAATTCCCACAAGGTCACTGGAGTTCCCTCTTCTGAGGCTGCAGTATACTCAACATGATTTTCATAAACCTGCTTCATGCCAGTAAACGCTCCATATTTCATTACCTCAATCAATAACAATTGTGGATCAAGAGAGGGTTTGAGGAGTTTTCTATCAGTTGCATATAAATTTATGTCAGTCGTTCACAGAAGTTCACAGGGCTGAAAAGCCTCTTTGGGAGAGGCTGGCATTTGATTTCAGGGATGGCCCTATCAGGGTCAAAAAAAGCCCCCCCTACCCATCCCCAAGCTCCCACTGCTTTGTTTTTAAAATCTGTCTTTGCCTTTGTCCTAACACTCCACTTCTTCACCTCCTTCACAAGTACTCAGGGAGCTGCTGCAGGGCCCTCGCTCCAGAGGGGAAGGCCAGATTCATCACACAGTAACTGATCTGTTCACAAACAGCCTCATGTAAGTACTGAAGGGTTAGCTGGTGCTTCGGGAAAGAAACCAGCAGTAACTGAGTAACACTGTACCAGAGAAAGTACTCCACTGCCTAATTTCTTCTCTCTCAAAAGGACTGAAAGAGTGACAAATTCAGAGATACTCAGAGTTCCATAATGGTGCTGCAGATCTCATGGATGAGGACATCATTCCAAAGCATAACACTGCTGTATTTGGAGTATTTTGTGGAACTGGTGTGTGTACCCACCATATTTTCTGCAGCAAAGCCAGAGTTTCCAAAGAACCTCACACATTTCAGATACCCCACATCACTGGCATAGTCATATACCGGACAGGTCTTCAAGGTAGGTCTCATAGACACCAAAAAGATCTTCACAGCTCTTTCTTCAGGGGTGGTGACAGAGTTAAAATAGCAATGAAAGTCAAGGGTCAAAGAGATTTTAACACACCCCAAACAAAGAAAACTGGATATGAACAGCCATGGAAAGTGTGCACAAGGGGTTCCACAATCTGTGATTTTCTCAGAATTTCTCTGCCACACATCTGGCCACCCACCGGCATCCTTCAGCTCCAAGTAAAACTGCTTCTTTCCTTAGTTCAGATCTTTGTATGATCGATCCAGATAAAAGACAGCTCCTGAGAATCCACTGTGGCTGACTGCCAACAACCCGAGAAGCAAAATGTCTCACCTGGGTTTTGAACATGCCAGAGGCCATGTAAGCATTCCTCCTGACCACACCTCCTCAGCCTCTGTAATTTCCCCTCTCATCCCCAAAGGACGATCTCCATGCTCTCAGACCCACGGACATCTTTCAAAAGGAGTCACGCAGCAACAGTGCAGTGTTGCTCAAGCTCTTAGGTACCTCTCAGGTCTCTAAACCCACAAGCTGTGAGGAGACAAATGGGACTCCTGACGACCAGGTCAGATCTTTGACTACAAGGACTGGCTTTGGTCATGGGCTAACTTCACTTTGGGGGCACAAATACCATCATCTGGCTCTGGTAGAGCCCAGAGTCCTGGACCATGTTGTCCGGCCTGCTTAGCTATTCACGAGTGCTGCTTCTATTATCTACTCCAGAGCCAAGTCTCGAGTGCTCAGCAGGGATGCTAAACAGCTCCCCTAACTCCTTCTCTGTAGTCACGATGGTTTCTGCTGTGCTGGAATGGCAACTTAGCATACTGGTGGAATCAGTGTTCTCACAGCACATCCTCAGTTAAATACACCTCCACTTGGTAGTGCCTGACAAACAGGCCATGCTCTCCTACTTTTCTGATTATGGCTTTACTGAACAGCTGCACTGATTCACTGGCTTATTCAAAGCCTTAGAGAAGACAGATACACAATCAAGTTCAACAATTAAGTGTTATTTTTAGATCTGACTAACAGGACTTAAAGAGTCTAGAGTTATCTATCAGGCCAGAAACAGGCTGTTCCCACTGTGTGTGTGTGTGTGTGTGTGTGTGTGTGTGTGTGTGTGTGTGTCTGTCTCCCCCAAGTGCTGACGCCCATATACAGCTTCACTGCTTAAACAACGGATTGTCAATCAAATACCACTTCATCCATTCCCCAAAGCCCAAGCCTGGAACCCTTGATCTCCAAGTTCAGTCGCTCTCAGCAGCCTCTGCCTTTCACCATCTCATCCATGGAATAGGCCCAGCTCAGTCAGACAACTAACACAACATGCTGCCCTTTATATGCAAGTCATATCCTATTATGCCATTTGATACAATCCTAAGAGTCATTCACAGCTTCCCTGCTTCCTGGCACAAGACATTCCAGGCTCACCTTTTCCAACTCCCCTAGACTTGGAATCAGCCATTTCTTCAAGGAGTCATGAATCCCTCTAGTGGAAAACAGTATTTAACCTGGAGAGTAAGACTGTTCAATGGTGCTGAGTTGTCACTGATTCTACGCCTTGTATTTAGACTAAACTTACACACAAGCCTGGTAAATAAAAAAGAAACTTACAGGCAAAGGAAACAGCTTCCCATTTACTTTTATACATAGACTATTGGGATAGTTGTCTTCTTGAGGGCAACTTGTCTCTGCCAGGCAAAGTCTGCATTAAGAAAAAAAAAAATTCTTATTAAAGAGTATACCCAAACATGATTATGTATTTTCAAGTTCAGGACTATATGCACATAGTTAGCAAGTATAAAATTAACAGAAACCTTCAAACTCACCTCAGCTGAACCTGGACTGTATAATCTCTCCTACCACCTGGCAAAAAATCCCTGTTGGAAAGAAAAAGAAACTGGGTTAAGAAGGTAAAACAAGAATTCGCAGAACATTCTCACCAGAAAGAAAGCATTATTAGTATTTTTATTCTATCTCTGAAGAGGAACAATACCCTACCAACAGCACAAGCCTTAACCAAAACACTGTTGTGATGACAACCATCATTCACTTAACATTTGGTCATGTCCTTACAGCAATTTTAAGGTATTTTCAATTCACAGGAACTTTTCATGATACAGTGTTTATGGCAACAGATTTTGGTTAACATGAGAAGGAGCACCCTCAGTTCTAAAAGAGTTTAATAAATTTAGCTGTTTGTTTATAATGGTTAACCCTGGCTGACCATTTTAATCATGTGATTTTTTTTTTTTTAACTATATAGACCCATTCACCAGATAGTCTATTGTCTGCAATACAGACTGAGCATTAGTTTGTTTGGTTTTTTTTAAATGTTTATTTTTGAGACAGAGAGGGACAGAGTGCAAGCTGGGGAGGGGCAGAGAGAGAGAGAGACACACACAGAATCCGAAGCAGGCTCCAGGCTCTGAGCTGTCTGCACAGAGCCCAACACGGGGCTCAAACCCATGAACCGTGAGATCATGACCTGAGCCGAAGTCGGACGCTCAACCGACTGAGCCACCCAGGCGCCCCTAGACTGAGCATTAGTTTTTACAGCAGGTGATTCTTATATAGAAGCAAAACGGAGAACAAATGCCTAGAGCCTTGGCATCTCTGTACCATAGCAACTTTATAATCAAATATCCAATTAAGGACACAGAACGTCTTAGAATTTCTAGATGAGAACCTAAAGGAGAGCCAAATAAAATATTTCTGGCACTGAACCTTCCAAAGCCTCGCCACCCCAACTGGAGCCTACAATGCAGCAGCACTGTCGGAAATGCAGAATCCCAGGCCCCACTACAGACCTACAGAATTAGAATCTGTGCTTTCCCATGATCCCCAAGGGACACGAAAGCACGTTATACTGTAAGAAGTAAATCTTGGGACCCTGTCAGAGAGAAGCATATTAGAAATGAGCTCCTTCTTGAGAGGGCATTTAGCCCTCACCTTGCTTTAACTGGGTCAGTCTTCTGCTCCACTTTGTTCCCTCGAAGGCAGTAAAGCACAACAGTGACCAGCTTGAGTTCCATAGTCCGGCAAATTACTGAACCTGTGTGTGCCTCTGTTTCTCCATCTGTTCAAGATGGAAAATTGTTGCACCTCCCTCATGGAGGAGTTGTGATGATTAAATGTGTTAATAGCACATGCAAAGTGCCTGGACAGAAAAAGTGCCCAACAAGTGTGAGCAGCCAGCTGCTACCATTACTAACTCTGCTTGCACGTTCCCTTGCCAAGGATGGGAAGCCTCCACCCTTCTCAAATGTCTATTCAAAACCTCCCAGTACCCTAGACAACACTGACCTCTTGTGAGTAACCCATATCACTCCACTCATGAAAATCGAGAAACATTTCACAGTCTGGGTGCTGGTTCTACCACAAATGAAGACTCCATATTTGCTCTCAAAGGTGTCATGCTAGTAGGTTAACAGCTAGTAGGTAACAGATACATACGACTAAAATGTGTTAAAGGTTACAGTAAATTCTGAAAAACAAGTGCTACAGAAAAGATGGAAGTTTAACTCTGTCTTAAAAGTTCAAGGCGGGGGGGCACCTGGGTGGGTCAGTCGGTTAACTGTCTGACTTCGGCTCAGGCCATGATTTTGCAGTCTGTGATTTCGAGCCCCATGTCAGGCTCTGTGCTGACAGCTTAGAGCCTACTCTGGATTCTGTGTCTCCTTCTCTCTCTGACCCTTCCCTGCTTGCTCTCTCTCTCTCTCTCTCTCTCTCTCTCAAATAAACATTTAAAAAATTGGGGGGCGCCTGAGTGGCTCAGTCGGTTAAGCGTCCGACTTCAGGTCATGATCTCACGGTTTTGAGTTTGAGCCCCACATTGGGCTCTGTGCTGACAGCTCGGAGCCTGGAGCCTGCTACGGATTCTGTGTCTCCCTCTCTCTCTGCCCCTCCCCAGCTTGCTAGCTCTCTCACTCTCTCAAAAATAAACATTAAAAAAATTTTTTTTAGTTCAAGGCAGGGGCGCCTGGGTGGCTAAGTCGGTTAAGTAGCTGACTCTTGATTTTGGTTCATGTCATGATCTCACAGTTTGTGAGTTCATGCACCATGTCAGGCTCTGCACTGATGCAGGAGCCTGCTTGGGATTCTCTCTCCCCTCTCTCTTTGCCCTTCCTCTGCACACGCTCTCTCTCTCAAAATAAACGTTAAAAATTTTTTTAAATTTATTTTTAATGTATATTTATTTTGGAGAGAGAACGCGAGCAGGGGAGGGGCAGAGAGGGGGGGGGAGACACAGAATCCAAAGCAGGTTCCAGGCTCTGAGCTGTCAGCACAGAGTCCAATGCAGGGCTCAAACTCACAAACCATGAGATCGTGACCTAAGCCAAAGTTGGACGCTTAACCAACAGAGCCACCCAGGCGCCCCAAAAAAAAAAAAAATTTTTTTTTAAAGTTTAAGGCAGTTATCACCATTAGTTCAATAAACTAGAAAATCGGGTTTGCACAGCAGTGGTTCTACCTACTTCTATTTAGACACACTTCCATCAGTAATAGTGGTCACCAGTGCAGTGATTCTCAGCAAAAAAAAAAAAAAAAAAAGCGGGGATCGGGTGAAGACCAACTGGAGATACGTAACAAAATCTTGTGGTGGTGGGAAACGTTTGGAAAAAGAGAAACGGCAAAAAACAGAACTACAAGGATAAATGGGAGAATGATATAAAGGGTTTTAAATAGCTTGTTTAAGGATTTATACTTTATTCCAGGATGGGAAATTAACATCAACTGGGAAATGCAATGGGCTATATATCTTCACAAACATGATGAGTAATGAGGAAGCATCTTCTGACATTCAGTTTCTACCAGTCACTGGTCTAGGAACTTTCACATGTCCATCCCATCCATATGAAGCAGGAATTACTATATGCCAGGCACTGTGACAGGCTTTAAGAATATGAAAATGAGTAAGGTGTTGCTTTCATCAAGTTTGTAAATTCAAGTACTCAAATAAACGCAAGGAGGCTTCAATAGAAACTAAGTACAAAGTGCAATGAGAGACAAAGTGTGTGTTGGGGGAAATCCAGAAAGGCATCATAGAAGAGCTAAGCTTTAAACTGGTCCTAAGATATGCCCTAGGACAGGGAGGAAGAGGATATGCAAAGGGACAGAGCTGTGACAGCCCAGTCGGGAGTATAAGCTGCCAGGGAGGTGTGAGGATACAGAAGATGAGCGGCACAAGAAGCTGGAGACAACTGCCAGGCAACAGAGTGTGGACTTCACAAAGTATCACTCCAGGGTTTTTCAGTAGAAGAGAGAGAAAACGGAGTGGGCTTTAGAAAGATCACAGGATCAGCTGGGAGAGTCAGGGGACCACTGCAACTACATAGGCCAAGATGAAAACTATTTCAACAGAAACATCACTGAGTGATATTTAGGCATAAAAACGTGACAGAACTCAGTGACTGGCTACAAGAAGGTAGGATAAGGGAAGGGGACCATCTAGGCTGGACCCAGGTTTTGGAATGGTGCCACTGGCTTCACGTTGCTGCTACTCAGCAGGTTAAAAGGTAAAGCAAGTTCTGGCATTCAATCGCCCCAACCACAGAGCGAGGTGGTGATTATCTTTCCAATTTTACACACTGTACAAGTAGGATTCAACAGGCTTTAATAACTTACCCACCTAGGGGCATCCAGACCTAAGTGGCTGAGCCAGAATTCCGATTCCAACTGGTATAACTCTAAAGACCATGCTAGCTCCCTCAAGGGGAGAGTTGCATCGAATTTTAAATCACAAAAGAGACATAAAAGAAGGATCAGTGGAGAGCAGCAAACTGATGAGATGTGGTGGAGGCAGTGTGGGATAATACGAGGGCTCTGTCCGGGCAGATCCTATGGCACTGATGAAATGGGCAACAGGAGAAAATATACCAAGCAAAAATCTCCTTGAAGCCAGTTTATTTTTTCAACATTGCACCCCTGGTGCCTGGATCATCATAGATAGTGAATAAATATCTGCCGTGAGACTAAATGAATGAGTGAAAGAACAAAAGACAAATAAGCAGGTTTGGGAGGAAGGCAAGTTCAATTCTGGATGTGCTGTGTTCGATGTGCCTGTGAGTCATCAAAACAGGGCAGTGAGTAAGGACTCCAGGGCAAAGCAGAGATTTTGTAACCACCAACATAAAAACAACAAAGCACATTCACGGATACTATCAAGGAGTAGTGAGAAGAGAATCACAGACTGATTCCCGGGAACATGTAAGTGTAAGGAGCTGAGTCGGCCTGATTAGAGAGGCAAGTGGAAGGGGTAGTGTGAAAACCAACAAGAGAGCTGAACTCACTGATCAATCTTCACCAAACATAATATAAAAAGAACCAACCCAAACCTGAATGTATTAGAGCCTCATTTAGACCTTACTACCATTACAGGCAAGGGGGGAAGCTGGATGCACAACAGTGATTCTCAAATTTGTGAAACACTGGAAACACCTGGGGAACTTGAAAAACTGGGTTCCATCTTCAGAGATTCTCTAATTGAACTGGCGTGAATGAAACATGGGTATTTAGAGCCTTAAAAGCCCCCCATGTGATTCTAATATGCAGCAAAGCATTTTGAACCACAGGCATAGAAGTTAAATGACACCACAAGAAGTGCATCTGGATCCAAATCCAGAATGTGTAATATGCTACAGAATCAATGAACTACTATTTTCAAAGAGGATAGTAAGAAGCATTGTAAGAGAGGAAACAGAGTTCCTTGGAGAAGTGATCAATTCCAGAACTTGGGCAGAGAAATGACAAAATGAACTGAAGCATCCTGTGGTGCCCAAAAGTAAGAGTGCTCAGAAACAGATGGAGACATACCAAAGAGCACAAGAGCCAACCGGAAAGAACAGCCAATGGCCAAAGGTAAGGCAGTTTGAACAATATAAATTACCATAGTGCTGCATTATAATCCAGAATACTCAAGAGCCTACACGGATACAAGTAAATAACTGAATAAATGGGAAAGAAGGGGTAACTCTTCCTAACAAAAGAATGACTGTAATGTGAAAAAGAGTAAGGACAACAGAAAACGACACCATTGAACACAGAACGTTTAGGACAAAGTAACTGCTGAAGGAAAGGTCCATCAGAGAATTCTGAATTGGTGGACAAAAATCTGACGAGAAACAGAACAGGTGCCTGGTCTCAAAGTATCTCCCTTAAGATTTATTACTAACAAAGGAAAAACCAGCAACTTAGTTTTTCCAACTTAGATTTAGTGCCAAAATCTAGTAAAGGGTACCTTACTCAAGTGATCGAGGTTAATTAACACACCAAAAATAAGATGTAGCAATCAATATTACGTAGCCTGATATGATACATTAAGAAGGGCATATAACCTGAGGTATTCTTGCCAAAAAACGCATAGTCTCATGACAAAATATCAGACAAACCCAAAACTGAAAAATATTCTACAAAATACCTGGCCAGTGCACTTCAAAACTATCAAAAGTTATGAAAAATAGGGAAAAACTAAGAAACTGTCAAATACCGAAAGAAACTAGAATGACATAACAATTAAATGTAATTTGGTATCTTAGACTGGATCTAGCAAAAGAAGTTCATTAGCAGAAAAACTGGTGAAATCTGAATAAAATTTATAGTTAACAGTATTATACCAACATTAATTTCTTGGTTTTGATAACTGTTCTTATGGTTATGCAAGATGTTACTATTAAGAAAAGCTGGGTAAAGAGTATATTCTCATAACTTTTCTATGAATCCATAACCACTTCAAAGTATAAAGTTTTTTAAAGTCTTCGGAGATAAAGAAGTCAAAAGTAATTACATGGCTGTGTTTAAGTTCTAAAACAACCGAGAAAATCTGAATAGGAGCTAGCCATTGTTTTATATTAAAGGATTATTAATTTTACTGTGATTAGATTAAGAATTTATTTGAAATGTGTCTTGAGATATTTCTAGCTGAAATTATATAATACTTGTGATCTGCTTTAAAATCTTTCAGGAAAAACGGGGGGGGGGGGTGAGGGGGTGGGGTGTCCACATACAGACTGCCAAAATGTTGATAATCACTGAGGCTGTTTAATGGGTACCAAACTTTCACTTCCATTTATCAGGATGAAGGAGATACTGTATTATTACACAACTCAGTAAACACTGGATGTTGTCTAGACATGTGTATGTTCGATCTATTTTTTTTTCCTTTGGAAGGAGGGTTATAAATAGTCTTAGGTTTTTTAAAAAATTTTATACATAACATACATAAGATAAAATTTATCATGTTAACCATTAAGTGTATAATTCTGTGACATTAAGTATACTCACATTGTTGTGCAACCACCACCAGTATCCATCTCCAGAACATTATCAAAGTTTTTAATTGAGATTATTTAAATTTTGGTCATTCATTTTTTGACTACTTAATAAATTCACATAGTTCGAAGTTCAAAAAGATACAGAATGAATATAAACTGGAAAAGACTATCCCAGCTCTGGCCCTGGCCATCCAATTCCCCTGTCCAGAGGCAGTTGATCATACTTGTCCAGACATATTCTAGGCACTTAAAGCAAATTACACACACACACCTTTTTAGGGCAATTGGTTGTATATTATTCACATTTTGATGCCTTGTTTTTGTTCACTTAAAAATGTATCTTGAAATCTGTATCTTTAAATCTACTTACTCTAGGGGCGCCTGGGTGGCTTGGTCAATTAAGCATTGGACTCTTGACTTTGGCTCAAGTCATGATCTCACAGTACATGAGTTCAAGCGCCGCATCAGGTTCTGCGCTGACAGCACAGAGCCTACTCTCTCTCTCTCTCTCTCTCTCTCTCTCTCTGCCTCTCTCCCGCTGGCATTCTCTCAAAATAAATAAACGTAAAAAGAAACCTACTTACTCAAGGGGCACCTGGGTGGCTCATTTGGTTGAGTGCCTGACTGTTGATTTCGTCTCAGATCGTGATCCCAAGGTCCAGGGATCAAGTGCCACATTAGGCTCTGTGCTGGGCTTGGAGCCTGCTTGGGACTCGCTCTCCCTCTCCCTCTCTTTGCCCCTCCCCCATGCTCTTTCAAGCATTCTCGCTGTTTCTCTCACAAAAAATAAACATTAAAAAATAAATAAATCTACTTACTCTAAAGAATTTCCTTCCTTCGAAGACCCACCCAACACTTGGTTGAAGCTTTCCAAGACCACCAAGGTTAACAGTAACCTCATCCCTCCTATATATCAGTAGTTATTTGTAATTACTGAAATTGGATCTTTTCATGACACCTTCTAATGCCAAGATCATTTTATATATATGAGCTGGTTCACTAACAAGACTGCAAGCCAACTTGTAGAAAAAGGTCATGTTTTATAATATATGCTTTGTACCTAATAAACAGTAAACATTGATATCAAGCAAAGGATCATCAATGAATAACAAACAAAACTTAATGATACGGTTTTAGGTATGAAATATAATTTTAGGGCACCTTAGGTGGCTCAGTAGGTTAAGTGGCTGACTCTTGATTTCAGCTCAGGTCATGATCTCAACAGTTTGGGAGTTCAAGCTCTGCAGCAGGCTCTGTGCTGACAGTGTGGAGCCTGCTTGGAATTCTCTCTCTCTCTCTCTCTCTCTCTCTCTCTCTCTCTCTCGCTCTCTGCCCCTCCCCCACTCATGCACGCTCTCTCTCAAAATAAATTTTAAAAAACACTTAAAAAATATAATTTTAATAATATAAACATAATTTTTAAAGTTTTAATTTAGTCTATTTATTTGTTAGTTGGTTTAAATCCCCAAGATTTAAAGCACTTCTAATGTACAAAAACTCACTGCAATGTCTTGCCCTTGGTGAGAAGGAACCATTTTATTTCTTTGATGATTTTCTCCATGTTTTCTGAAACTATTATTTGGATGTTGGATCATCTGGACTAATCCTTACATTGTCTTTTTTTTTTTTTTTTTTTTTTTTTTACTTAGTTATTAACACTTTCCCCCTTCATGGAAGAGGCAGTCTATCTAATGCAATACTCTTTGAGAGCTCAAACTTTACAGGGTCAGAACATAACAATCATTTTGAGATTCTGACAACAGCACTCTCTCCCTATATATATTGATAAGGGTGATATGACTAATGAAGGAATCTAAAATTTTCTCCCAGACTTTTCTACAGAAAAACAGCATCCTCAAGAAGTTAGTGTGCTTAAAGGAGACATGAGGCCCCTAAGTTTGGATTCACCATCTTGGGAGATTGACAATGCACATGAAGATAGTAAAGACCAAAAAGTCCAACTGTAAAGAACTTATGTAATTGGGCTAAATACAGAATTTCCAAAATCTAACTACAGACCTTATTTTTGTAAATTAGTAACATCTCAGAGAAGACGAGCTTTCTAATGAACAGCTGGAAGGAGGCAAAAAACCTCTAATTTGCTCAATTCTTTGTTCTACTTTTAACCTTACAATCCCAGAAAATCATTTAACCTCCTAGAGCCTCTGCTTTCTAATACTGTATCTTTAAGAACACAAGTTCAAAGAGTCATGTTATTGACACCTAAGATGACTATATTTTTAATTGGAAAAGTATACACTACATACTTCCTTTTCTTTCCTCTTACATCTTAGTTTATTTGTTCTTCATAAATGTGTTTAAGGTTCTCCAATTTTTCTAAATGGCAAAGCTAAGTATTTTTCATAATTGTTTTCTGATTTCTGCTAATTTTATGGCCCAGGTAACCGCCTAGCTCAAAACAGTCCCAGTTTTTTGGGTTTTTTTTAAGTTTATTTATTTTTTGAGAAAACAAGCAGGAGTAGAATAGGAGCAAAGGGAGAGAGAGAGGATACCAAGCAGGCTCCACACTGTCAGCACAGAGCCCAACACAGGGCTCAAACTCATGAACTGTGAGATCATGACCTGGGCCAAAATTAAGAGTCAGATGCTTAACCGACTGAGCCACCCAGGCACCCCAGAACAGTTCCAGTGTACTCATTTTTCTGGGAAAAGAACATGATGTCTACTTTAACTCTTAAAAGTACCTCAGTTTGGATGATAAGGTTTATACACATCCTACTTTGGGCTGTTGTCACAAATTCTTTTTTATGTTGCTATATTTGGAATAAAATTTTCATTAAAAAAGTTATTGCCAAAAAGGAATTCAAAAAGTAGGATGAGGTTTTAGTCAAAGGTTAAAACTGTTTTCTAATACAGAGTATTTATTAAATATTTGGCTAACATTAGTCAACGCATACTATGCTTACTTAAGGAACAATAGTTCAACTGTTGTGGACTGAACTGTGTCCCCTCCCTCCCCCACCAAATTCACATTGAAGACCTAACCACCCCCCCCACCACCAATCTATTTGTGAGGATGGGAACTTTAGAAAGGTAATTCCAGTTAAATAAGGTCATAAGGGTGGGGCCCTAATCCAATACAACTGGTGTCCTTATAAGACCAGAGATGCACAGACACAGAGAAGAAAGGTCAAGTGGGTACATACAGCAAGAAGGCATCCTCGTAAACCAAGGAGAGAGGCCTCAGGAGAAACCAACTCTTGACTTAAGCCTTAATCTTGGACTTCAAGCCTTCTGAATTTTGAGAAAATAAATTTCAATCGTGTAAGCCTCCCACTGTTGTGCTTCGTAAATGGCAGCCCTAGTGGACTAATGTAACAACATTCATGAAGAAACATCATATATTCCAAACATTCTTCTTACCTGGATATGCATATCTCTCTAACTTGCTGAGGTGTCAGAGCAAAAATAAAAAACTTCTCTTGAAATCGTTGAATACTGCTTTGAACTGAGGAGGAAAAAAAAAGATAACATTCCAATATCCAAAACGAAACAAGTACAAGGATGTAACCATCTGCAATAACAATGCACTTCTGATAAAGTCTGCCAAATTCTGGAATTTTTATGGTTAAAATAACTCCAAAATAAGTACTAAATTGCAATCATCTTGGAATCATGAAAGTAAAGTCATTCTAAAGCAGGCTCAATTTTAAGCATTTAGTCATTACTCTAACAGACTAATTATAATAAGGTCAAAATACAACACAACTCTTCAAAATTACATTTCATTCTACTGACTCAAATGAAAACTTGAAGAAGTCACAAACTCCCCCCAGATCTCTATCCCAGATTTAGGTGTCTTTTGGTCTTTTGTTTTGTTTTGTTTTCGAGCCTTTATATTCCATTACATAGAATACTCATAGAAGATAAAATTTTAAACTTTAGCTTCTAAGTTGAAAAAATTAAGATATATAATAATTATTTGCATACAGATTATCTAGTTTAAAAAATTACCTAATGAAGTCATCCTTAACTATATTATTAAAACTGAAATGTATTTCCTTCACAAAGAACTTTAAAACAAAACAAAGCAAAAGCTAATAGAGACTGGCGGCTTCCCAACAAGTACTGCAACAACACACAAGAAAAGGTCAAACGGCTCTCGTGTGTGTGTGAGTGGCCAGTTTTCCTGATGCACGAATATGAATAAACAAGGTGCCAGTTGAATACCCAGTGTCAGAAAACTTCCTTCCACAAGACACACCAAATCAAGAAAAACATTAACTTGAGTAAAACATTTTTATTTAAGCATAGTTTAGTGTAACAATTATGCTCCTAGAAATCATGTCATAAAGTGGCTCATATTTTCCCAGCACATTTAAAAAAGGAGGGTAGGGGCGCCTGGGTGGCGCAGTCGGTTAAGCGTCCGACTTCAGCCAGGTCACGATCTCGCGATCCGTGAGTTCGAGCCCCGCGTCAGGCTCTGGGCTGATGGCTTAGAGCCTGGAGCCTGTTTCTGATTCTGTGTCTCCCTCTCTCTCTGCCCCTTCCTCGTTCATGCTCTCTCTCTGTCCCAAAAATAAATAAATGTTGAAAAAAAAATTAAAAAATAAATAAATAAATAAAAAAGGAGGGTAGAGAAAGGAAAGCTATTTATGATGAAAGCCTAAAAGTCAAACAAAACTCTAAGTATGGGGCAAAAAACACAAAGGCAGCTACAATAGTATGTCTGTCCATCTCTTCAATTCCTATTCACTTCTCAACTCTTTCTTGTGCAAATTCCATTTCCCACTCTCTATCCACAGTTAAAGGCATCAATGAGCTCTTAACTGTCAAATTCAGTAACATTTACTTTGAGATTAGAGGTGCACACTCTGCATTTTCAAACAGTTAATAAAAAAAAAAAGTTGCAGAAATAATGAAAAAATATTACTTGATTGGGGGGAAGCCCTTACAGGATCAAACCTCAAGCAAAATAAATACAAAGAAAGCTACCTAGTCACATCAAAATCAAACTACTGAAAACCAATGATGACTACAAAATCTTGAGAGCAGTCAGGAAAAAAAAGAAACATTACATACAAGGGGAAAACAATACAAATAAAGGCTGACTTCTCACCAGAAGCAACACAAGCCAGAAGTCATCTTTAAAGCGGTGAAAGGAAAAACTGTCACTGAAAATTCAATACCCTTCAAAAACAGGGTGAAATAATGACTTGAAGATAAACAAAGGCCAAGAGAATTTGCTGAAAGCAAGTACTACAAGAAATGTAAAGGAAACTGCCAGGATAAAAAGAAATGATACCAAATTCAAAACCAAATTTTCAGGAATGAAAACCAATACAAACAGTAAATAAGTGGTAAAGGTAAAAGAATACATTGTTTTTTATGAATTCCTTAAAAAGATAACCCTTTAAAGCAAAAGGAATGGCACTGAAAGGCAGGATTTTTAACATACGCAGAAGATGTGACAATGGCAAAAAGGATACAGTTATTTCTGCCCAACGGCTGTGATTCTTATTTCATTCTGATAAACTTGATTAACCTAGGTCTGTCTCCCCAGGGACAGATCCACTCTTTGTGCACTAAAAATGTCAGATATCTACAACTGCAAAACTAGGTGCAAGACCTTTGGTCAATTCACCCAGTGCAAATGCCAGTATTTGAGGCCTTGACTGGGTGACTGGAGTCCACCTACCCAGAAAAGTACCCATATACCATGAAACTTACATTGAAACTGGAATGCTTCCATAATCAGCATATGCCAACATGTACAATTTACAGAATCTGCAGTTTCATGTTAGCAGTTTATATCTTAACATGTTTTTGCAGAGCCTTTTTTCTGACATAGTTTTTGCCAATTTATTTGATGCCCAATTTTCTGTCCTTTAAAATATAATACCAAATAACTACCCTGTTTCTATGGGGGAAAAAAAAAGATGTTTCATCATTGTGTACCATTACTGAACTTCAGGAACTTACAACAAAAAAAAAACAGTGCATATGCTAATAAAATCCAATTTGTATTAACACCGACAAGACAATTTTATGACAGAATAGCAGCCAAAAGCACACAAAACTTGCCATAACGTAAATCTATTAGCTGAACTGTCATTTTAATACAAATCAGGAAAAAAAAATGGCAGGATATCAAGCAGAAAGTTGCAGGTTTTACAGTACATTTTCTACCCAGCAGTGTCTCCAACTTGGGATCAGAAAACCAAATCTACACCGATCCCATGAACACTTTTATGTTAACAGCAGCAAATGAAAAATGAAAAAGACCATGACTCCGGGACATGAATCAGGTATGACTTTACTCAAACCCTTTCTTTTTTAAACAAACCTCCATAAGGTATGTTCTGTTTTTCAAAGACAGCTACAACAATATCTTCCATCACACCCTTCTTATAACCTTGACATTCTTCCAGTGAAGTGGTGGGGTCTCTATTATCCTCCCTTTGAACTTGAATGTCCCTTTGTGACTGCTTTAATCGATAGTGTGTGGCATAAGTGATGGTATATAATTTTCAAGGCTAGATCATAAAAACACCATGCACTTCTTCCTTGCTCCTGAGCACAAAAGAGACCACAGGAAGAAGCCTTATGCGAGTACTCTAGCCAAGAGCCAAGCTGAGTCCAACCAACAGGTAGCATAGCCACCACACATGAGTGAAGATGCAATCCCAGCTTCCAGCCATCAAGTCACCCCCAACCCTAAAGTCTTCTTAGTTAAGACCCCAGACATCTTGGGGTAGAGACAAGCTATCCACACTGTCCTTCCAATTCCTAACACATAAAATCCATGAACATAATAAGATGGTTGTTTTACATCACTGTACTTTGAAACAATGTTTTATACAGCAATAAGTAAAACTATGCCACAATTTCATAAAGTAATTTTAGCATTAATCTTGTAAATTCCAAGTTCTATCATTGTGTCCAGCTTCATTTATAATTAACTAACTGACGAGGCCTGCTGATATGACATAATACTTATGACTACTCTACCTTTATGGATATCGGTTCCTTCCACCTTTTGAAGCATTAGTGGACCAGAATATTCCCGTATCCTCATCTAGCCCTACTGGTTACTATCCAAGTGATATAGGAAATTCACATAAGATCTTCCAAGTCCTTCTTTACTCCTCAATTAAAATGGGAATAACATTTTGCTCAGCTGCCTCTTAATGGCTATTTTGTGGATCAAATCAATAATGTATGTGGAAGCATTCTGAAAACATGTGATAATATTTTCAGTTCCAGAAGTCTTACTAATTAAAAGTCTTACTAATTAAAAGCTTTTTACTAATAAAAAGCCTGTTTTTATTTTTTTGATGTATATTTTATTTTTAAGAGACAGACAGAGACAGTGAGGGAGGGCAAAGAGAGAGGAAGACACAGAATCCAAAGCAGGTTCCAGGCTCTGAGCTGTCAGCAGAGAGCCTGATGCAGGGCTTGAACCCACGAACTACGAGATCATGACGTGAGCCAAAGTTGGACTTTGGCTCAACCGACTGAGCCATCTAGGTGCCCCAAAAGTGTCTGTTTTGAAAGAGATAGCAAAATTTCAAGAGAAAAAAGAAATACAGTCCAACAGATGCATTTTGCCAACTATTCAATAATTATGACTTTTCCTGGTAAGATATTCAGGTAGAAAATACTGTGACATGCCTAACAATGTGAAATATTCTTAGTGAAACAGGAAACCTCCCAAGTTCCCCCAGCGCAGAAAGTTACATGGACACCTTTTGATAAACTGGTTTATATTTGGTCAAGAATACTTCCTAGCAGTGAGTGCCTAGGTTAACAGGGGCTTTCCCACTCAGGAAACAAGAGAGAAACCAAGATGTTTTATAGGCAGCTTTGTGCATTATCATGGCTCAGTCTAGCTTATTTGTAAATAAAATAACTCATAAAGTAACAATGAATAAATCAGTTTATTACACCGCATTACCTAAGATCTGTATCCTGAGCTATCTGCTTCCCTGTCACCCATCAATTAACTGTACCATCACCGCCAATCAAAGCATACTCACTTTACTTCTTTTCCCATTGTATCTCTGCATCAAAAGTAGAAGGAACAACTTCAACATGTACAAACACACGCACACACACACACAACAATATAAAAAGTTATAATAGAAGAAATATAAGGAATTCTGTTCTATATTCACAAATTATTCACTTTTGATAACTTATTTCTTAACACACTGGACATAACAGGCACATAGAATGCTTTCGATAAACACCTAAGTGATTTTATATTCCAATATTCAACTGTTTACAAATAGCTATCACTCCTCATTGTTTTATGTGAATACTTTTTAAATGATAATCCTCCTATACACACACCCAAACTGTTCTAATTTAATGACATTTACTCAGAAACCTGAGTCGTTTAAAAGAATTTTATCTAAACAGAAACCATCACTATATTAATAATCATCAGTGATATTTAATATGAAAATACTTTTTTCCCTAGACAGCAGCTGCAAAGATCACGAGGGGAGGGTAGAGTACTGAGGTTTCGTGCTTCTTATAAAAACAGTGACTTTAATTCAGAAATTTTTTTTAATGTTTATTTATTTTTGAAAGAGAGGGGGGTGGGTGGGGGCAGAGAGAGAGGGAGACACAGAATCCAAAGTAGGCTCCAGGCTCTGAGCTGTCAGCACAGAGACGAAACTCATGAACTGCGAGATCATGACCAAGCCGAAGTTGGACACTTAACCTACTGAGCCACCCAGGCAACCCTAATTCAGAATTTTAGAAAAGGAGACTAGTCACCAATTTTCCATTCATTCCCTTTCCAGTCCTCTTCTTCATCCTCTATATCCAATTAGTCATGAAGTCCTGCTTACTAAAATGTTCTCACGGCTTCCTCTCCATTTTCACTACTACCATCCTATTCAAAACCTGTTTGTGCAAAGTCTCAACGCTGCCCCTCTGCTATCTCCCAGCAGAAATGAGCCAGTCACCCTTGGCATCACCTTCACCACCTCTCCTCTGCTCAGACATGCTCAGCAGCGCCCTACTTCCAAATGAGCCCAATCTAAACCCCTTTATCTAGAAGGGTCCCCAAAACAATGGCCACCTCTTCCCTAGCAAACCTGCATTTCCAATGTCTCCCCTCAAGGCGTCCTCTACTCAAAAGCAGTTTCCTCAGTGAGGTCTCACCACTGTGCCACTTTCATTTCTACTCCTGGGACTACTCACAGTTCTCCCCTCTCTTGGTGTTTCTTCTCCTATGAACGCCACCAATTCAAAGTAGACAAATTCATCCTTCAAAGTCTCACTCCTACTCCAACAAGTCTTGACTGCCTTCCCCATTCTTTAGGCTGACATTTGAGTTCCAGATACACAATTTACAGTGCTTCATCATACAGGCACATACCTCATTGCTACTTGACTCTCATGTTAACATTACCTCCCCAATTACATAACAAACTTCCTAATCTCATCTCATACTTCTGACTTCTCCACGATTAGACTACAATGACCATATTCAAATGACATCCTCATTATATATGTGTTAACTGGGTTAATAAAAATGATATGTATAGTGTCTGAATGTATCCAAATTCTTCAGCAGTGAGACTCTACTTTAATGGCTTTCCATTAATGTGCATACCACTTTAAACCTGTTTAATTGTACCCAGAAGCTTAATGACTATTTCCTAATAACTTGGGAATTTAAGAATATGAAAAGATGCTGATTCTCATTAATTTTTCAACTTTTAAAGATTAAAAGACCAATAATAAATTAAAAGACCAATGCTGATGACAGTGTAGAGAAAACAACACATTCATATACTACTGGATTATAAACTGGCACAAGGCTTCTGAAGCAACTGCTGAAATTCTCTCCAAAAGTTGAATATCAAAATATTAAGTACTCCTAACTCTTTGACCCAACAATTTCACAGACACATTACACTTCATAAA
This sequence comes from Herpailurus yagouaroundi, assembly GCF_014898765.1. Lineage (NCBI taxonomy): Eukaryota > Metazoa > Chordata > Mammalia > Carnivora > Felidae > Herpailurus > Herpailurus yagouaroundi. The sequence goes on along the minus strand of NW_024412397.1, from coordinate 27,678,996 downwards.
TAGGCACACGAGTATTCAGAACCACGTATGCAAAATGTTAACAGTGCAATGATGAAAAACTACAAGAATAATGACTGACACATGCTAGATACCAAAATATTTCCAAATAAATAATAAAAAATTGAAAATGCGTATCAACAGAATACTGGTTAAGTTATGGCACATCTACAAGATAAAAGATCTACTGTAACCCACAAATCTATATTTCCAAGAAACTGTGTTAATTAAGAAAGATTATCATGATACAAAGCTCCAGGAGGTGGTGTTCACAGAGCATACAAGTAGAATCGTGTCCTCTCTCGCTAGAAATGTGGCACAGTGGCTCTGTAGTTAGAAAAAGCTTTTTAAATGAACAAGGAGAAAAGAAGATGACACAACATATGCAGAAAAACAGTTAACTATTGATACAACTCTAGCTGAGTAACAGATGACATTATGAGGGGCTTTCCTTTTCCGTTATATTTCTATTGAATTTTCAATTACTAGCATAAATTACTTCTGTAATCTGAAGAGCAAAATGAGGAGATTTTAAGGAATGAAAGGCTCAAAATATATTGAAGGTATTTCACAAAATACCAACAGCCAGATGTACCAACATATAATGCTTTCAGGCAGAGTGAACAAAAAGAGCTAGCCACAAAAGAATATATATACCATCACCTAATTTCAAAAGTCAATTAACATTACTTTTAAAAAAAATGCACATACACATATGGTAAAACAAGCAAAGAAGAGGAACATAAATTCAGAATAGTGATTTAACTCAGAAAAGGCAAGGAGATGGCTTGAAGATATTGGCAATATTCCTTTTTAAAAAAGGAAGTTGGGGGCGCCTGGGTGGCTCAGTCAGTTGAGTGTCTGTCCGACTTCGGCTCAGGTCATGATCTCGCGGTTCGCAAGTTCGAGCCCCATGTCAGGCTCTGTACTGACAGCTCAGAGCCTGGAGCCTGCTTCAGATTCTGTGTCTCCCTCTCTCTCTGCCCCTTCCCCATTCATGCTCTGTCTCTCTGTGTCTCTCAGGAGTGAATAAACGTTTAAAAAAAAAATTTTTTTTTTTAAAAAACGAAATTGTGGTTTCACAAGTGTTCATTTCACTGATGTCCTTTATAGCTTAATATTTTATATATATTCTTTTTGTACAGATTGAACACAAATTTCTTAAATAGAAAAATCCCAAAGGATTGCATCTTTAAAAGAAGCTGTCTTACAAAAGGAGAAAAGCTGTCTGTGTCATTTAGTATTGTGTACACTCATGTTTTTTAGATGCCACGGTTTTTCATTTTAAATGTTAAAGTATTTTTATTTTAACCATTCTTAAAGGAAATAATTCCAAACTGCAAAACTATGTAACAATCTATCTTATTAAATAGAATATACATATGATGGTTGTTTTAGGGGTTTTTTTTTTTTTTTTTTTTTTAAGGTCGTTTATTTATTTTGAGAGAGACAGGGAGAGAGAGGGAGAGAGAATCCCAAGCAGGCTCTGGTGCTGTCAGCTCAGAGCCGAATGCAGGGCTTAATCTCACAAACTGTGAGATCATGACCTGAGCTAAAATCACAAGTAGGACACTTAACCAGCTGAGCCACCAAGGGACCCTGTGTTCTTTCTTTAAGCATCAATGTATGTGCCATGCTGTAACAGCAATTCCCTCAATACTAAAGGGCTATTGGCTTCAATATCAAGAGGTTTTAGAAGGACATTTTTTTTTTACCTCTTCTATTCTCTTTCATGTAGTCAATAATTTCCTACCTAACAATATGCTGATGGCCTAAAAATCATCTAATCAACTGTATATAAAAACAAGAATACACAGACTGGCTTACAGATGTCAAGAGTATGTGCTTTGAAATAGGGATTTGACATCGCTTGACTCCTAAGGATTTTAAATTCTCAATTCCCAAATGTAAATAGGTTTCTCCATAGCAGGATTCCAAACAAAAGGACTTTCCCAGAATTTCTATTTTTATAATGTATTTTCAATATTATAAAACCAAATTAATAAAACTTAAGAAAACTTCTGGATGTCATTACGCTGCTTTAGACAATATGACACGAAAAATTCTCAATTGAAGGTCATTACTGGAAATGATTAAATTTTTGCCACTTTCATTTGGCAGACTATACACTAATGTGGATTTTCTAACTTTCTGCCTCCAAATCTAAGAGCATTTCTCAGATCACTGCTTTATCAATCTAACATAAGATGATATACAGTAAGAAAACTTCTTCTCTTTAGGGAAGGTAGGGTACGGAAATGTTTAAGCTTCATTTTAAAACAAGTATCAGGGTGCCCTGGTGGCTCAGTCGGTTAAGAGTCTGACTTCAGCTCAGGTCATGATCTCGTGGTTCATGAGTTCCAGTTCTATGTCCAGCTGTGTGCTGACAGCTCAGAGCCTGGAACCTGCTTCAGATCTGTGTCTCCCTCTCTCTGCCCCTCTCCCCCCCACCTCAAAAATAGATAAACATTAAGAAAAATTTTGAAGTAGATAAAGCAAGTATCAGTTTATAAAGTTCATAAAAATAAAGATAAACAGAACTCTTGAAATACAGAAAAGCAAGAAAACTATTTTCTATTTTTGAACAAAGCAGGAAAATGAGAAAAGATCTCACGAAGCCCCTCCAGAGTTCACCCCTTGGTGCACCACTGACGCTAATAAGCACAGAAGACACACGATTCACCTTCTCTCCAGTCTTCTTTCTAGGCATGCAATCATGTCTCTTAAGTACCTTCCACTGTTAACTACAACCCCACAGACCCTCTTACCTCCCAAGGTAAGACCCTCACCTTAGCCATACTCCTGAGGAGTCCCATGAGGTAGGGCTTCCTAGTAGGCATATTACCAGTCTGAATCTTTCTCAAAATACATACAAAAAATAAACTCGCAACAACTGCTGAGAAAGAAACATGGGAATGAGCCGTGTTGTCCACTGGTATAAACCAAAAACCATGACAAGAGGGAGAAATAAAAAGAATTATGGAAACATTTTAACCAGTTAAATGAACCAGTTTAAAAAAAAGGGTTAAAGATGATCGTAAAATCATAAAAGAAAGTTAAATGGGTAATAAACAATTAAAATGTTTTAAAAATAAAAAATCTAAAGATACAAGCTTTTGACTGTCGAAACTGCCAAGATCTGTTTTTAATAATACCTAATAAAGGCAGGAAGAAAGGCAATGAGAGGCATTCTCTCATTTTGCTTGTGTAGTTTAAAATGGCACAGCTTTGGGACGCCTGGGTGGCTCAGTTGGGTAAAGCAGCCAACTTAGCTCAGGTCATGATCTTGCAGTTTGTGAGTTTGAGTCCTGGATCAGGCCCTATGCTGACAGCGCAGAGCCTGGAGCCTGTTACAGATTCTGTGTCTCCCTCTCTCTCTCTCTCTGCCCCTCCCCAGCTCATACTCTGTCTCTCTCTCTCTCAAAAATATATAAACATTAAAAAAAATTTTTTTTAATGGCACAGCTTTTCTGGGAACTAATTTACCAATAGGTTATCAAGAGTTTAAAGTTAAAATGTTCTTACTCTTTGATACAATAATTCTACTCAGAGGACTTTGCACAAATAATAAAACATGAACACAGAACCCTTACTTCATAATGAATGTAATGAAGGAATAAAATGCATTACTCTGTCTGGCTAAGTATTGCTAAATAAAAACATTCAAAGCGAGGAGAAGGGAGGGAGGGGCGCCTGGGTGGTTCAGTCTGTTGAGCATCTGACTTCAGGTCAGCTCATAATCCCAGTTTGTGAGTTTGAGCCCCACATCAGGCTCTCTGCTGTCAGCACAGAACCTGCTTCGGTTCCTCTATCCTCCTCTCTCTCTGCACCTCTCCTGCTCACTCTCTCTCAAAATTAAAAAGAAAGAAAGAAAGAAAGAAAGAAAGAAAGAAAGAAAGAAAGAAAGAAAGAAAGAAAGAAAGAAAGAAAGAAAGAAAGAAAGAGAGAAAGAAAGAAAGAGGAAGGAAGGAAGGAAGGAAGGAAGGAAGGAAGGAAGGAAGGAAGGGAGGGAGAGAAAGAAAAAGAAAGAAAGATAAAGTGAGGATAAAGGAGCTGGGAAAAGCATAGCCACCTTGGCTTACCATCAATCAGGCCATACCAACCCCATTAACAAGCCCTACCCCTCAAAATTTCCTTCTGGCTCAATCAAGATATACACCAGCATAATGCTAAACAAAAGGAAAAAAGCACATTGATATATTTAAGAGAATTTTCAGATGACTTGAAATAAAAACCTAAATAAAAAGGGTTTTTCCCAGGATGGGGGGAAAAAAATCTCCCAAATTAACTATGAAACGCCATCTCCCAAACAATTTATTTCATCAATAAATCCTGTTAACAGAAACAGAAACTAAATCTCTGTAAAAGCATCAAAATACCAATTACAGACAGTAAGTAATATTTGTATCTGTTCCTATATAGACAGAAGCAATTTGAGTTCTAAGCCATAAGAATGCTGGTATGATGAATGAACAGTTTTATATTAGATTTCCATCATGGTTGCCAATATTTCTTATCTGGCATTTATTTGGCATTAATGTCTCAATTTTATAGTAGTAACAGCAAATCATTAATCAATAGTTGAAAGCCTCTTGCTTTATTTATTCTCTCATCTACAAGGAATTGATTTCTCTAACACTTACCTAAACTCGTGGGCTTGATGAGAACATCAAGGACATCATAAAAGGGCAAGTTTTTTAACTGCACATCAGGATGGACAGGAGGAATTGGGGGAGATGGCTGCTGCATCTCAAACGTGGGCTTAGTATCTTGAAGCAGCACAGAACCAACAGGAGAGGATGGCGAGTGAGGTGTAACTGAAGTGGAAGGCAACGAGTGGATTCCAGCCACGGCCAAGTCAGGTTCTACAGGTGATGAGCTACCATCCAAAGTGAAAACCGAAGATTTGATTGTGGATAAATCAGAAAGTCCTTCAAGAGTCCGTGGATATCGGCGTCTGTACAATTCTCGGATTTTAATCTGAACCGCAGGGCTGCAGCCACTCTTCAACAAATGCAACGCCCTCATCAGGAGGTCATGCTTGCGTCCACTTTTATTCCGTCCAGCAAAGCCTAGTAACACTTGTAGTTCAGAAACCCTAAAGCTAGAAACCATATTCTAAAAGGAAAGGAAAAAAAAAGGACATAAGCCAAGAGTCATCCCCAAGCTTATAAAAACTCCATCCAACTAAGACAGACTGTAAAATCTGATTTACCAGCATTTTATCAACTGGTATACGCCAATAACCAGCATTTTCACATACCACTTAGAACTGATCCTATTTATAGAGCCACTGCCTGTCCAAGTTATATTCATGTTATGGTGTTATGTTTTGCTGTATTCTTAATTTTGATAATCTACGGTCTATCGGTTTCTACTAACCACTTCATTATCTGATTATGCTCAAGTGTAAACGCATATTTGCTCTACGCCTATGAAATTTATAACCAATGAAAATTTTCTTTTCAAAAGTAAGCCCTAACAACACACAATGTAATGTTTGTTACAGTACTGTCATAAGTTAACCAAACAAAAAATTAGATTTTTGCAAAAACTATAAGCGTAACTTCCGAGGCGACGCAGTAAATCTGCAAAATCAAGACAAAATTGTGATTCAAAATCCAACGAATTTTTCATCCCAACTCAAATTATTGAGGAACAGACCACGTAAGTGTTAGGATGTCCTTGGAACCACAGTAGAGGGGGCGGCCATCTTGCCAGCGCAACCCAATGAAAAGCCCCCAGTGGCGTGCCAGAACGAATTGGAGGTCAACCAATCACCGAGCGACAGCACGACCTGGCGCAAAAAAGGCCCACCCGGACCTAAACCCGGAACCGCTGCGGCTTAAAAACCCCACCCCACCACACCTGGGTGCGACTTCCCTGACTCCTCTCTCTCTCTCTCTCTCCCTGCGTCACAGACCCTCGCCCGAAACCTTAGTTCCCAAATAAAGCCTTTGACTGCTAAAACTTTTTAGCCTCTGACTCCTATCTTTACCCTGCCTTACGCCTGACCCTAACAGTAAGAAAATAAGTCATTTTTAAATATTAAAGCTAAAATTCACATACATCTTATTTAGCACACTTCTAAAACAAGTGAAATCCCCAGCTGAGTATCCAATGAGGAAAAGACCTCTGAAAAGCAAGGAAAGGATCGGTCATAAATCTTAAAGGGCAAGATTCTCCCCAGGCCACTCTGCTAACTTGGTCTTGGGTATAAGATGAAGTTTACAAGCAGTTCTTGCTTCACATCTCGCCATCTATTTATTAACAAAACCTAGCATATACTTTTAATAACTGGCTGCCTCTTACATCCATCTACTTAGTGATTCTCAGAACTTGGGAGGTTAAACCACACTTGGGTCAGATTTACTGGTACACAAGTGCCCCATCTAGTCAGAAAGAAGAGTAAGATCTGAGTTGACCCTCACAAATCGTCCCTAAGGATTATTTGCCCACCTCTCCTCAGTGCTACACACTCCACAGCTACCTGGGATTCCTTCCCAATCTGGTAAGTATGCGGGGCAATACCTACAGCTGGTACTGATTCATGTAGGTCCTCAGTTCTGCACTTTTACGTCTCATGGATAGCCCAGCAGCAATTGTTTAAACTCTGGATGGCTTTTAAATAGTTGTCAAGAATGATACTTGTTAGTTTTCTAAAATGCAAACAAATTTAAATATGTCAAAGTACTCTGCATGTACAAGCTGTATCATAGTTCTCCTTCATATATCTCCGTATTTTATACTGTACAAATCAGAGAACATTGTAATCCTAGAAGCTGCAATCCTAGCAACCATTTTTTATACTCAACTAGCACTGTCCAATTGAAATAGGAACCACATATTTAATTCTAAATATTTAGCAGTTACAGTAAAAGTTAAATTTTTCATATGCTTTATTTAACCCTATTTATCAAAAATATTATTTCCCCATGTAATCAATTTTTGTGATTTAAAAGTAATCCATTTTTTTAAAAAAGTCTCAGATGCTTTTTAATACTAAGTCTTCAATATCCAGTATATTTTACACTTGGAGCATATCTCCATTTGGACTAACAACTTTCAAGTGCTTCAGAGCCTCAGCAGCCCACAGTTACCACACTGAACTACGCAGCCTAAATCATCCTCTAACAGCAACATATACCATGGCCATTCCACTTCAACTCACTTCCATTTCCTCCATATGTTAAAATGAGGATTTTATCTATCTTACCCCAATGCTATGGACAATGATGAAAAACAAGAACATTCTTGGCCTATGTCAAGTTACAGTTTACTCAAGGTTTCACGTATAAAAAGGACCAAGACAGCTTTGCCAAATGCCTTCCCAAGCAACAATGCAGGGCACCTTTCCCAAAGTCCCCAATCCTAATACTTCAGTTGAAGCTGGCTTATATTATTACAGTAGCGTAAGCAACATTAAATCATGAGAACACTACAAAGGCAGTCATACAGATATATCTGTGATACTTTCTAAAGAAATCTAACTCTGAATTCATTACTTTGCTTCTCTCCTTATTTTCGGATAGTCTTTAAGGAGACTTGTTTTACAGAAATGACAAAAAAGAACACAAAGTCACCCTAAGCTGTGATCTCAAAACTGAATTTCTGGGAGGTCTCATATCATTTATTTTCCAATGGTAACTTTATCTGGCAAAGAATGCTAATGCAATTGGCTCTATTAACTATTGTAAATATATAAACAAAAAGGAAGAGATAAGAACGCGGCACATGAATGTGAAATCAGGAAATTCTGAAGCAAAAAAAAAAAAAAAAAAAAAAAAAAATCCCTTGGTTTGGGGAAGGGCAAAGGAAACCAGGAAAGGGCATTCTCTGTATTGCAAAATACTGCAAAGGTGAAGTACTGCTGAAAAAGGACGGCTTTGAGCCAGTGGTGTCCTGTGGAAAACCTCATAACAGCAATTAGTAATTGCATGTAGGTCAAGTCCTGGCATCAAAACTCAGGATGCTGGAAAAGTCACTTCATCCCTCTGGTCATCTATTTCCATTCAAAAACAAACAACAGCAAAAACTCTACTCTAGTTAGCATTTGCTATTAAGATACTTCTCTATGGAGCTAAGTCAAGTTCTATGGGTGTATTTTTCTTGACAAATCTTGCTGGATCCCATTTCTTCTTAAAGGGATTTTTTTTTTTAACTCAGTCTTCAACCAAATTTCAGCTGTCACCAGGTAAGGTGGGCCTGCTACGAATCCTACCAAGAATGGATTTCAGCTGTTGTTCTACACCAACCTCTAATGTCTATATCTTTAGTATAATTTTTAGTGTAATTTTTTTCAAATGGACTTTATCCAGTCCACCCTGCTGCCTCCCAAAGTCTGTCTCCTAAAATTTCAGTGACAATTCCTATATGCTCTACACAATTTCAATAAATACTTGGTTAACTGATTTTAAGGCAATTCTATGAACTAGAAATGTGTTGGCATGACTAATTTTTAAGAGCATACATAAACAATCTGGATTTCTAAAGAAAAGCTAATATAAATTAAGACTGGAACTTTAAATCAACCTTATTTATCAAATTAAAGTAACAAAATTATTTTAAAAATTAAAGCTGGGACATATAATTGGAACATTAGTTATAGGAGTGAAGGCAAGTTGAAAAGCGCTACATTTAGAAAACACCTCATTAAGGAAGTAAACATGATACTCACATGCAATACCCAATGAGTAGTAAGAAGATTTCTGAGACTGCTCTTCAACTTTATTTTTTTTAGGTTTATTTTTTTTGACAGAGCAAGCAGGTCGGGGAGGGACAGAGAGAAAAGGGGGGAGAGGGAGGGAGGGAGGGAGAGAGAGAGAGAGAGAGAGAGAATGAATGAATGAATGAATGAATGAATGAATCCCAAGCAGACTCCATACTCCCAGAGCAGAGATCAACACGAGGCTTGTACTTAAAAACTGTGAGATCATGACCCGAGATGAAATCAAGAGTCGGACACTCAACTGACTGAGCCACCCAGGTGCCCCTGCTCTTCAACTCTTAAACATAAGACAGAAACTGCGCAAGTAGTTCAGAATTTGGGGAAGTTCTAATAGGTTGGAAGCCATGGTAAAGATCAACACAAACTTTGTAGATCCTCCATCTGCTAGGATGTATTATATACGGTAGGGAAAGGAGCTACAGTGGGAAGCTGATAAATCACATTATTAACACTGTCTATGCCAACATTATATTTTTTTAAATGTTTATTTATTTTTGAGAGAGAGAAAGAACATGAACAAGCAGAGGAGGGGCAGAGAGAGAGGAGGACAGAGTATCCAAAGCAGGCTCTGCACTGACCACAGAAAGTCCAATGTGGTGCTCGACCTCACAAACTGAAAGATCATGATCTGAGCCAAAGTCAGGCACTTAACCAACTGAGCCACCCAGGTGCCCCCCAACTACAATATTAAAACAGCTTACATCTTTTTTTATAAGTAGGAATGGATAAAGAAAAACTACCAGATGTATACCAATTCATCAAAGGAGTGGCCAAGCCGTAAAAGAAGTTATGTGACAAATTAGAAAAATACTCTAATTCCTATCCATTTCAGAGGTCACAGGAGGCTTTAGTTTGTAGCACTGTATTCCTGTGAATTCATGTTTTCCCTATAATTAAATCCCTTTTACCTGAGAGAACATATGTGGATCTCTTCCTTACAACACATTGATTAAATTAACTCCTAGGCTGAAGGAATCAAAACTGAAAATCAACTATTAAAAGAAACAATAAAGGGGTGTCTGGGTGGCTCAGTCAGTTAAGTATCTGATTACTGATTTTGGCTCAGGTCATGATCTCAAGGTTTGTGAGTTCAAGCTCCAAGAATATAAAGCCTACTTGCGATACAACTCTCCCTCTCTCTGTGTCCCTCTCCGCTGTCTTTCCCTCTCTCAAAAGTAAACCTTAAAAGCAAAAAACTTTTTAAAAATAAAAGAAATAAAGAGAATACTACACTTCAAAATTTATAAAGTAAGCCAAAGCTTGGGAGAACATCTCCCTAAATACTTCTATTATCATACAATACAAAATTTAAAATTAGTAAGTGTTAGAAAAGCGAAACAGTAACGCACACCCTCAAAAGAGTAAAGAATTGGGGCGCCTGGGTGGCGCAGTCGGTTAAGCGTCCAACTTCAGCCAGGTCACGATCTCGCGGTCCGTGAGTTCGAGCCCCGCGTCAGGCTCTGGGCTGGTGGCTCAGAGCCTGGAGCCTGTTTCCGATTCTGTGTCTCCCTCTCTCTCTGCCCCTCCCCCATTCATGCTCTGTCTCTCTCTGTCCCAAAAATAAATAAACGTTGAAAAAAAAAATTAAAAAAAAAAAAAGAGTAAAGAATTAAAAGATTAAAAAAGCATGAATTATATAGCAAACACAGAAAAGTCTCTAACATCATGTCCAAAAAAGGGAAAGAAAACAGTCTTGAGAATAAGAACATTAAAGACCACAAACACCAAGCAAATTTCTTTAAACAAAGAGAACAGCACATGCAACTATATTCTAATAACTTAAAGTTACTTCCTACAAAAATATACGCAACCTGACTTGGAGAAGAGATCTATTATCTTTGCCCCCACTACTTCCAAAAGCATCTACCTGGACCAAACAGCTTAATGAATAGTTTCTACCAAGCCTTCAAGGAAAAGATGGAATTCTGTTTCTTAAAAGCTGTTCAAAACAATAAGCCAAAAAGTTAAATACGGGGGCACCTGGGTGGCTCAATCGTTGGGCCTCCGGCTTCGGCTCAGGTCATGATTTCATGGTTTATGGGTTTGAGCCCCGCGTCAGACTGTGCTGACAGCTCAGAGCCTCGAGCCTGGAGCCTGCTTAGGATTCTGTTTCCCTCGCTCTTCGCCCCTCCCCCACTGGTGTGTGCGCACGCGTGCGCGCGCGCACGCTCTCTCTCTCTCTCAAAAGTAAATAAACATTAAAAATGTTTTGGGGGGCACCTGGGTGGCTCAGTCGGTTAAGAGTCCAACTTTGGCTCAGGTCATCATCTCACGGTCCATGAGTTCGAGCCCCACGGCAGACTCTGTGCTGACAGCTCAGAGCCTGGAGCCTGCTTCAGATTCTCCGTCTGTCTGCCCCTCCCCTGCTGGTGCTTTCTCTCTCTCTCTCTCTCTCTCTCTCTCTCTCTCTCTCTCTCTCAAACATAAATAAAGATTTAAAAAAAATTTTTTTTAAGTTAAATACGTGTTAGAAGGCAAACAAAAAAATCCGTTGAAGACAAAATTTTTTAAATATGCAATTTTTTGTTTTCTAAACATCAGGGAGTCAGACTCATCCCACCAAATTTTAAGCAAAAGCCTGATGAAAAAGGGAGCCTAGAATACCACCTATTTCTTCTCATTTCCCAATGTGGACCAGCGAAGTCTCTCATCAATATTACCATTGAGTATAGACACAAAAGCCCTCAAAGTACCCAAATATAGTCTAATCCAGGAAAATAAAAATGGCTTAACATAAACCTTGTACGTTATTTAGTTTAGAGGATTTCTATCCTTATAGTAGCATATTAAAATATTTATGGATAAGATTATACATGAGATTTCCTTTAAAATAATTTGGGGAAGACTGCAAATAGTCAAAGCAGTCTTGAGAAAATAGAATAAAGCTGAAGGCATCAGGCTCCCTGTTTTCAAACTATGCTACAAAGCTAAAATAATCAAAACAGTAAGGTACTGGCATGAAAAAACATATACATCAATGGAACAGAATAGAGAGCCCAGAAATAAACCCACTCGTATACAGTCAATTAATTCGTAACAAAGGAGCCAAGATTATACAATGGAGAAAGGACAGCCTTTTCAATATGGGAAAACTGAACAGCCACATGCTAAAGAACGAACTGGACCAACATCTTACACTATACACAAAAATGAACTCAAAATGGAGTGAAGACTTGAACACAAGACCTGAATCCATAAAAATCCTAGAAGAAAACATGCTGGCAAGCTCCTTGACACAGGCCTTGGCAATGTTATTTTAAATCTGACACCACCAGCAAAAGCAACAACAACAAAAACACTAAGTGCAACTACATCAAACTAAAAAGCTTCCACAAAGCAAAGGAAACCATCGACAAAATGAAAAGGCAACCTATGTTAATGGAAGAAAATATTTGCGAATCATGTATCCAATAAGGGGTTAATATCCAAAATACATAAAGAACTCATAAAAAGAACCCAAAAAATCCAATTAAAAATTGAGCAAATTTGCATGGACATAGATGGAGCTAAAGAGTATTCTGCTAAGTGAAAGAAGTCAGCCAGAGAAAGACAAATACCGTATGATTTCAGTCACATGTGGAATTTAAGAAGCAAAGCATGAGCAAAGGGAAAAACAGAGCTGCAAACCAAGACTCTTAACTACAGGGAATTGATAGTCACCAGAAAGGAAGTGGGCGACTGGACTCGGGGGGGGGCGCTGGGTAAAATAAGTGGTGGGGATTAAGGAGTGCACTTGCGATGAGCACCAGTCGTATGGAAGTGATGAATCCCTATACATTCACCTGAAATTAATATCACACTGTATGCTAAGTGGAATTTAAATACTTTTTAACAATTGGCCAGAAAATCTGAATAGACACTTTTCAAATAGACATTTAAAAAAACGGTCAACAAAGACATGAAACGATGTTCAACATCACTCATCATCAGGGAAATGCAAATCAAAACCGCAATGAGATATCCCCCACACCTGTCAGAATGGCTACTATCAAAAAAGACAAGAAATAACAAACGTTGGTGACGATGTGGAGAAGAGGGAACCGCTGCGCACTGCTGGCCGCAGTGTAAACTGGTGCAGCCACTATGGAAAACAGCATGGAGGGTCCTCAAAAAATTAAAAATAAAACTGTACAAAGATCCAGCGATTCCACTGAATTCCATTCAGGTATTTACCTGAAGAAATGAAAACACTAACTTGAAAAGATATATGCACCCCTGCCAAGTTTGCTGCAGCATTATTTACCTACAATAGCCAAGATATGGAAACAACCTAAGTGTCCAAAAACGGAATGAATAAAGAAGCTGTATATATACACATACACCTCACAGCTTTATATATATAGCAGCTTACGCACACACAATGGAATATTACTCAGTCATATAAAAGAATGAAATCTTGCCATTTGCGAAAACATGGACAGACCCTGAGGGCATTATGCTAAGTGAAATAAGTCACATAGAGAAAGGCAAATAACATATGATCTCAAATGTGGAACCTAAAAACAAAACAAAAACAAGAAAACCAAGCTCATAAAACAGTTTGGTGGTTTTGGTGGGGGGAGGGAGGAAATGGGTGAAAGGGATCAAAAGGTACAAACTTTCAGTTATAAATTAAATGTTATGGGGATATAATGTTCAGCACGATGAGTATAGTTAGTAATAGCATACTGTATATCTGAAAGTTGCTAAGAGAGATCTTAAAAGTTCTCCTAAGAAAAAAATTTTTAGTTGGGCGCCTGGGTGGCTCAGTCAGTTAAGTGTCTGACTTCGGCTCAGGTCATGATCTCATGGTTCGTGGGTTTGAGCTCCGCGTCAGGCTCTCTGCTGACAGCATGGAGCCTGCTTCGGATCCTCTGTCCCCTGCTATCTCTGCCCCTCCCCCGCTTGCACACTCTGACTCTCTCAAAATAAACAAACTTAAAAAAAAAAGACAAAAAATGTTAGTAACTGTAAGATGATGTATATTTGCTAGATTTATTGTGGTAATCATTTGCAATACATACAAATTGTGAATCATGCTGTACACCTGAAACTAATATAACATTATATGTCAATTATACCTCAATTAAGAAAGTAATAAAAAATATCTGAAACTTGAAAAAAAAAATCACTGGGGGGAGTGGATACATGAAAAAAGATGAGTTGATAATTGCTGAAGCTGAGTACTGGGTACAGGGGGAATTCTCAACCTTGAAAATATAAGAATCTTTCTATAGTAAAAAGTTTGCTTGAATGGAGGAAACTAGTATATAGCAACTCTCTGCACAATCTTCCTAATTTTTCCATAAATCTAAAAGTATTACAAATTTAATTAAGTAAACATTGTTTGAAGGTAGGGAAAAACAGACTGTGATCTAAATACCATTTCCCACAAAAGGAAACCAGGCTCCTTAAAAAAAAATGGCTAACTCCAAGTCAGGGGTAGAAAATGCACAAGATGAGCCTAGAAGATTTTATCATACCAGAAAGCAAAGAAGTTATTAGACACTACTGGAATCTTGTCAGAAGGACACAGAAAACAATCCAATAGCCCCAAGACGACAACTGGACCATCGAAGACAACAAAAACCACATCAATTCAAACACATCAAATACATTAAAAATCATTCGTTCACAACAATACTTAAAACACATATACACAACTGGGGCACCTGGGGACTCAATCTGTTCAGCGTCCAATTCTTGATCTCAGCTCAGATCTTGATCTCAGAGTCATGAGTTCAAGCCCCACACTGGGCTCCACACTGGGCTCCATACTGGGCATGAAGCCTACTTAAAAAAAAAAAAACAAACAAACAAACCCAGGGGCACGTAGGTGGCTCAATCTGACTTCGGCTCAGGTCACGATCTCACAGTTCCTGGGTTCCAGCCCTAAACTGGGCTCCATGCTCACAGCTCGGAGCCTGGAACCTGCTTCAGATTCTGTGTCTCCCTCTTTGTCTGCTCCCCACTTACTTATGCTCTGTCTCTCAAAAAATAAATATTAAAACAAAATTTTTTTAACGAAAAAACCAAAAACCAAAAAATACAGCTCACTGATCTCTGTTACAGGATGTTGAGAAACTCATTATTCTGAAAATTGATAAAGGAAGTAAAACAATACAAAAAGATTTGTCAGTTAAAAAAAAAAAAGCCATATGATTAATCTGCATTAATGCCAGAAAGGCATTTGAAGAAGTCCTATCTATCCATTATTGATAAAACTTCTCAATAAACAGAATGAAACTCTGTTAACATGATAAAGGGTAGCTATCAGAAATCAGTAGCAAATATCACCTTTAAAGATGAAACACTATATCATAAACACCTACAAAAGATAGGTTTTCTCATTGAAAGTTATTCTGAAGTATCTAGACAATACAAATTGTCTACTACAAAAGTAGTAACATTTAGAGGTGCATGGGTGGCTCAGTTGGTTAAATGTCTGATTCTTGATTTTGGCTAAGGTCATAACCTCACGGTTTGTAAGATCAAGCCCCACACTGGGCTCTGCACTGAAACCATGGAACCCACTTGGGATGCTCTCTCTCTCCTTCTCTGCCCCTTCCCCACCTGCACATAGTCTCTCACTCGCTCATCCTCTCTGTCTCTCTAAATAAACATTTAAAAAAATAAAAGA
The DNA here is from genome assembly GCF_014898765.1 of Herpailurus yagouaroundi. Taxonomy (NCBI): domain Eukaryota; kingdom Metazoa; phylum Chordata; class Mammalia; order Carnivora; family Felidae; genus Herpailurus; species Herpailurus yagouaroundi. Next base: position 27,663,652 of record NW_024412397.1, on the reverse strand, counting down.
AGTAACATATATAATTTGCAAATGACAGAACTTTCTACACTGTAAATGTAAAGAAGGGGCGCCCGCGTGGTTCAGTCGGTTAAGCGTCCTACTTTGGCTCAGGTCATGATCTTGCAATTCATGGATTTGAGTCCTGCGTCAGGCTCTGTGCTGACAGCTCAGAGCCTGGAGTCTGCTTCAGATTCTGTGTCTCCCTCTCTCCCTGCCCCTCCCCTGTTCATACTATGTGTGTGTGTGTATGTCTCTCTCTCTCTCTCTCTCTCTCTCTCTCTCTCTCTCTCTCAAAAATAAACAAACATTAAAAGAATTTTTTAAAAAAAGGAAAAATAAAGAAATCCACTGAAAATTAAGACCTAATAATACTAAGTTAAGAAAATTTGTAGTTTTCTCTACATCAAATAGATTTTTAAGTGACTGATAAGGAAAACCAGTATTTTAAAAAGTCTAACATAAAAATATAAAATGCAAAGGAATAAATTTAAAAATTTTGCAAGAGCTGCATAAAAGCAACAAGACATAAATGAACCCTTGAATAAATTAAGGAATATATCATGTTACTAAATAAAAATAGTAAATACTGAAAATATGTCAATAATCCTCAACTTTATTTTACAAATATAATAAAATTCCAATGAATAATGAGTTGAAGGGTTTCACAGATTAAAACTTATCATAAAAAACAAAATATATAATATGGCAGGTGGTGATGAATACAAAGAACAAAAATAATGGAAAAAAGGAAACATAATGAAAAGGTAAAGGATGTGCAATTTTAAAGAGGGAAGGTCTCATTCAGAAGGTAATTGAATAAGTAACTGAAGGAGTAACAAGGCACCCAATGGGTATATAAGGAAAAGCATTCCAAAGCATAGGCCACAACAGGTGCAAAAGCCTTTGAGGAAGAAAGCATGTCTAACACAGGGAAGGGAAAGTAAAAAGCTCATCACTGCTGAACCAGAGGAATCTAAGGTAGCAGAATGATAAGCAAAGAAAATGACAAACCCAGGAACGAGGCGATTAGCCTAAACATATATTTACTATATAAAACTACAGTATCAAATTTGTGAGGTTAAGAAATGACAGAACAAAACCTCCAGGCAACAATGGCATGTGTGTAGGTTGGTAGAGTGGAGAGCAGGTTGAAGTATTCTGTAGATTAAAATAGGATAGTTTTAGACTTACACGTATTAAAATTTCAAAAGAAAATTAAGAAAACTCTAAGAGTACGTGAGAAAGCAAATGGCAGGAAACATGAGAAAGAGGGCAGGAAAATATCAGCCCAAAAGGTGGCAAGAAAACAGATGGGGAGACAAAACACACAAAAAATGGATAGCACAGAATAAAGGAGTAAATACAAATACAATATAAATACATCAATAATCCCAACAAATAAAAAGGAAATAAACTTTCCAATTAAAACAGCAAGATTAGGAGATATCACTACAGAAACCACAGACATCAAAAAGATAGTACAAGAATACTAAGAACAACTCTATACATAGGAATTTGGCAATTTATATGAAAAGGACTTGGGGCGCCTTGGTGGCTCAGTAGGTTGAGCATCCAAACTTCTGCTCAGGTCATGATCTCACCCTGTGTCAGGCTCCCATGTCAGGCTCGGTGCTGACAGCTCAGAGCCTGGAGCCTGCTTCGGATTCTGTGTCTCAATCTCTCTCTGCCCCTCCCTCACTTGTACTCTCTTTCTCAAAAATAAATAAACTTTTAAAAATATTAAAAAAAAAAAAAAAAGGACTAATCCCTTGAAAAGTACAAACTACCCAACTCACCCAATATGAAATAGATAATTTTCATACCCCACCAACTACTCAGGAAATTTAATTCATAATTTTAAAACTTTCAAAAAAGAAATGATCAGGGCTAAATGGTTTTACTGGAGAATTCTACCCAACATTTAAAGGAGAACTAATATTGGGGTGTCTGAGTGGCTCAGTAGGTTAAGTGTCCGACTCTTGGTTTCAGCTCAGGTCTTGATCTCACAGTTCATGAGTTCAAGCTCTGCATCAGGCTCTGTGCTGACAGCATGGAGCCTGCTTGGGAGTCTGTCTGTCTCTCTCCCTTTGCTATTGCCCTGCCCATGCATGCGCTCTCTCTCTGTTTCTCTCTCAAAATAATAAACTTAAAAAAAAAAAAAAAAGAATTAACACTAATTTGATATCATTTCTTCCAGAAAATAGAAGATGAGAGAATACTTCTAAATTCGTTTTATAAATCTAATATCACCCTGATGGCAAAACCAGACAAAAGTAGTATAAAAATAAAAACTATAAGTAGTATAAAAATAAAACTACAAACCAATATCCATCACAACTATGGATGTTAAAATATTTAACAAAATGTTACCAAACAGAATTTTGTAATATACAAAAAAATTATATACCACGACCAAGTGAAGTTTATTCCAGGGATACAAGGCTAGTTCAATGTTTGAAATCAATGCAGTGTACCTTAATAGCTAAAGGAAGAAAACCATATGATCAAAACAGTCAATGCAGAAAATGATTTTAATAAATTCAACACCCACTCACAAAAATTCTCAGAAAAACAGGAATATAGAACGTCCTCAACTTGATAGAAATTACCTACAACATATCTAGAGCTAACATTACGCTTTACGGGAAAAGACTGAACACATCACCCCAAAATTGGAAATTAAGCAAGAATACCAATTCTCGCTCTGTTAATCAACATAGTACTGTAAGTTCTGGATAAGGGAAAAGACAAGAAGAGGAAATAAATGGCATATAGTTTGGAAAGAAAAAAAAATTTTAATTGCCTGTATTTGCAAATCCCTCAAGACTCTATAAAACAACTCTTAAAACCAATAACTGACTTCAACAAGGTCACAGGAGACAAGACCAATACACAACCAATCAAATCTCTATATACTAACAAAGAACAGGTAAAAACACAAGTTAAAAACATGATACTATTCATAATCACTCCCCAAAAAATGAAAATGCATGTTTAAAAGTAAAACATACACAGGAATTATATACTGAAAACTACAAAATGCTAATGAAAGAGGTCCAAGAAAATCTAAATGAATGGATTCTCCATGGCTTTTAAAGATTCAACAAAGGAACTACATCAATTTTCCCTAAACTGACACAGATTTAACACAGTTTCTGCCCAAAGCCCACCAAGACTTCTTTATATAGATAAGATTATTCTAAAATTTTTCTGGAAAGACAAAGAAACTAGAAGAACTTAAACAATTTTAAAAAAATAGAAATCAGTCTATTTCATTTCCCAACGTAGCTCTGTAATCAAGACTATGTGTTATTAGCAGAAGTAACACATAGGTCTATTGAACAGAACAGAGAACCCAGAAACAGACCTACACAAATATGCCCAAAGAGGTTTTGACAAAGATGCAAAAGTAACTCAGTGGAGGAAAGACTGCCTTTCAACGAATGGTGCTGAAGCAAATTATGCATCCCACTATGTCTTACATTTCATACAAAAATTAACTCCAAACGAATCATGGACTTAAATGTTAGAATAAAGCTATACAGAAGAAAATCTTCAAGAGCTAGGGCTAGGTAAAGAGTTCTTAGACTTGACATTCAAAGCAAAATCCACAAAAGAAAAAATGATACATTGGACTTCATCAAAATTAAAAACCTGTGCTCTGCAAGACCCTGTTAAAAAGATGAAAACACAGTCAACAGGCTTGGCAACAGTATTTGCAAACCACATTATCTAACAAAGGACTGGTATCTAGAATATATCTAGAACTGTCAAAACTCAACAGAAAAAAAATCCAATTTAAAAAAGAGCAAAGGGCATGAAGAGACATTTCATCAATAAGGATATACAGATAAAAAATAAGCACATGAAAATATGTTCAGTATCATTATAGCCACCAGGGGAATGCAAATAAAACCTCACGGAAGGATCACTAGATACATACCAGAATGACTAAAATGAAAAACAGTGATAACACCAAATGCTGGCGAGGATGCTGAGAAACTGGATCGCTCCATACATTGCTGGTAGGGATGTAAAATGGTACAGCCACTCTGGAAAACAGTTTGGCAAGTTCTTAAAAAACTATATATACAATAACCATACAACCCAGGAACTGCACTCCTGGATATTTATCCCAGAGAAATGAAAACTTATGTTTACAAAAAAACTTTTGCAAAATCTTAAGGTACTTTTATTTGTAACAGCCCAAAACTCTAAACACGGATGTCTTTCAACAGGTAAATGGTTAAGCAAATCCAAACCTATTAATACATATAACAACACGTATGAATCTCCAGAGAATGATGCTGAATGAAAACAAAAACAAAGCAACAAAAAACAAACCCAAAGGTGACATACTGTATGATTCCATGTATATAACATTCTTAGAAAAGATAAAACCATAGAAATGAAGAACAGATGAGTGGGTCCGAGATATTAAGGGAATGGGAAGAAAGTGGGTGTGGTGATAAAAATGACAATACAGAGGAATCCTTATAGTGATGGAAATGGTCCATTATCTTGATTGTGTCAATGTCAATATCCTTGTGATATTGATATGGTTTTGCAAGATGTTACCACTATGGGAAACTAGGTATAGACTACATGAAATGTCTCTGTACTATTTCTTAACTGTGAGCAAACTATTATCTTCATAAAAAGTTTAATTAAAAATTACAAAGACCAAGACTACCAGAGCAGATTGATTTTTTTAATTCAATAGCATGATATTCACAAGAGAGAAAACTAAAACAAAAGAACACAAAAATATAGGAGGGAGAATTTTAAAAATCAGAAAAAGTGAGCTGAAGAAAATACTATAATACAAAACAGTAGTATGTCATATAAAAAGCATTCATAGACATAGTCACCACATAGAATAAATATTCCAACTCAACAGGAAAATACACGCTTACACTTCCATGTACTAGTAACAAATATATTTTAAAAACTGGTAGAACTACAAGAAAAAAACTGGGGGAAAAAAACATTCTGCTGAAAGATTAACATACTTCGGCTCTCTAAAAACATACAGAAGATTTGAACAGAATTAACAAGCCTGACTACCAGACATGTACAAAACTGTGCTTACTACTGCAAAATACAAATTCTCTTCCATGTACAAACAAAAATAAAAACTGACCACAGTCTTATGAGATTTCAAAGGATTAGTAGCATATAGATCATGCTTCCTAACCCAACACAATTACAAATCAACAACTAAAGAAACTCCCATGTGTTTAGAAATAAAATCTTTAAATAACTCATAAACTAAAGAATTCAAAGTGGAAAATTGTAAAGTGAAAAATAATGAAATTATTGCACATCAAAACTTGTGTGATGCAGGCAAAGCAATAAAGACCTATGTTAAAAGCCTGAAAATTAAAAAGGCGTACAACTTAAGAAATTAGAAAAAGAATAGAAATAAACCCAAAAGAAGCTTAAGGAAACAAAGAGCAGAAATTAACGAATGGGGGAAGGAAACAATGAAGAACATTAAAAAACAGAAACAAAAACAAAAAAATAGGGATTTGGTTCTTTTTTAAGAAGTTTTTTTTTTAAAGGCATTAAAAGAAAAAAAGATAAAAGGGACATTAACTACAGACTACAAAATTAGAGATTAACAACTTAATACCATAAATTCAAGAATGTGAATAAAATGGACAACTTCCTATAAAAGTATAACCTACCAAAACTGGCTTGAAAACTGAAAATATGAACAATCCTATAACCAAAGCAACTGAATCAGTGGTTAAGAAGTGTCCCACAAAGAAAACACCAGTAAAAATTTTGCCAGGGAGTCTACCAAACACTTAAACAGATCACTCTAATCTTAAATAAATTCTTCCACAAGAAGAAAAATGTATTTTTTTAATTATAAGTCAATATTACTAATTATCAGAAAAAACTTAAATTCACTATCTTCAATTTGAGTCCAATAATGAAAAAGGAAACAAATCAAGGTTGACTTTATACTTGAAATTATATGTATTTCACTATGTTAACAGGTTATTAAAGAAAAACATCTCAAAAAATGCAGAGAAGGCTTTTGATAAAATTCAACATCCATTCAAGACTTTTTGGGGCACCTGGGTGGCGCAGTCGGTTAAGCGTCCGACTTCAGCCAGGTCATGATCTCGCGGTCCGTGAGTTCGAGCCCCATGTCAGGCTCTGCGCTGGTGGCTCAGAGCCTGGAGCCTGTTTCCCATTCTGTGTCTCCCTCTCTCTCTGCCCCTCCCCCGTTCATGCTCTGTCTGTCTCTGTCCCAAAAATAAATAAACGTTAAAAAAAAATTAAAAAAAAAAAAAAAAAGACTTTTTTTTTCCTTTAGCAAGCTAGTAATAGAAAGGAACATCCTTAACCTGAAAAGATTATCTACAATAAACCTACAGCAAGCATTATACTTAACTGTGAAACTTTGAAAGCATTCCCTTTAAAATCAGGAACAAGATCAGGATGCCCCCATCACCGCTTCTATTCAACATTGTACTGGAGATCCTAGCCAGCACATTAAGACAAGAAAAAGAAAGAAAGAAAAAAAAAGCATAAGAATTGGAAAGAAGGAAACAAAGAGGTCATTATTCACAGATAGGTCTGTCTACACAGAAAATCCAAAAGAATTCTACAGATAATTTATCACATTTAGGAGTAAAGCAAGGTTGTTACACAAAGTCAAATTGTGCTTCTATACACCAGCAAGGTAGAAAATTATGAAAAGACATAATTTATGATTTGATACAAAAAAATAAAGCACCTAAAAATAAATCTAACAAAATATTTGCAATAGCTTAATGGAAGAAAATTACAAAACTTTATGAAAGATATTGTAAAAGACCTAAATAAATGAAGATCACAATGTTCATGGTTAAGAAAATTTCATTCTCTCCAAACTGGCTTACAGATTCAGTGCATTTCTCATCAAAATCCCAACAGATTGTGCATGTTTGCATGCGTCTACATAACTTTAAAAAAATGATTTTAAAATTATAGAGAGGATCAAACAGCCAAGAAGTTCCCTCAAGAACTACAAGGGAGGAGGAACTGACCTACTTCTTATCCCTCAATGATGGGTAAACAGTTTGAGACCAACCCTGTCTGTGAAAATTTAAAAACGGAATATAATATGAAAAACATCCATCTGAAGGCATGAAGCACTATCAAGTCAGCAAGGACATGAGAGGCCAACACTGTGGAAAGAAGGGAAGTCTAGAAAATAGAGTCCAACATTTGAGGCCTCTTTTCACCTAGAAATATTTGCCAATGGGGAAAGGGCAATGGATAGGTTGAGAAGTCAAGATCTTTGAATAGACTTTTAGGTCTGGGGAATCGAGAAGATTACTTACAAAATATAAACCTGCAAAAGCTGATATCTGGGATATATGATGAACTCCTACAAATCAGTATGAAAAAGATAGATGGCCCAAAAATGGGCAAAAAACCTGGCAGGTCATATTAATAAAGACTGCCAAATGGGCAATAAATATATTAAAAAGGGCTTAAAATCATTACTCATAAGGAGAATGCAAATTAAAGTCACATTCACCAAAATGTCTAAAATTAAAAGAGTAGACAAGAAAGAACATGGAACTGGAACCCGTATTTTGCTAGTGGAAAGGAATGAACAAACTACAACTACCTACAAATGAATCTTGTAAACAAAATTGAGGAAAAAGTCAGACGCAAATAATATATACATCATACAATTCCATTTATATAAGGCTCAAAAAATAGACAAAACTAATCTAAGACTAACGTCAAGCCAGTAGTATCTTTCAGGAGGCAGAGGTTAGTCATTGGGAGGGAACTCAAGAGGAGTCTCTAGGGTACTGGTAATGTTCAATTTCTTCATCTACAGATGGTTATATTGAAAAAAAATCATTCAGCTGTACTCTCATGATCTATGTATTTTCTATATGAATGCCCTAGAGCAACAGAAGTTTTTGTGGAAGTTGTTACAGAGTTAAAAGAAATTAAGACAATTTGATGGTGCTGTTAGCACAGACTAAGAGATAAGAATCCAGAAAGCACAGACAGATCCGATTGTAGAACTATTACAAATTAGTAAAAAAAAAAAAAAAAAAAAAAAAAAAAATTATATATATATATATATATATATATATATATATATGCTAGTACAAACACAGGCAAAAGACACAGAATAGGCAATCAGAATCTCCGAAGAGTTAAGAAAATGGTAATAAGCATAATAAAAGATGCTCACCTTCTTACCAAAGGAAAACATTAAAATCCAACAAGTGAAATTTTATACTCATTGGCAAAAACTTTCAATTTGATAAAAGTTAAGTGTTAGCAAGAACGCTAAGCAATGAAAACTTCTGCATTGATGGAGAGAGCAAATATTGACACAACCTTTAGAAAACAATCTAGCATCATCCAGTATTTGAAGATACACACACCCTTAAATCCCAGCAATTCTACTCCTAGAATTTGTATGGTGAAATGTACAAATATTTATACTAAATGAGATCACTAAATTCACAAACAGTGTCACATCAGTGCAGGGTAAGTTTACAGAATTTTTTTTTGCATTTTCAAAAGTTTTTGGATTTCCAAAGTGTAGATAAGGAATGTGAGAGACTATAATAGGAAAAAAATGGAAACTACACAAACTTCCAACAAGAAAATGGATAAAGTGGTATTCATACAGTGGAAAATTAAAAACAATGATAAAAAAAACCCAAATACAGTATTATTCCATTTGTATAAATGTTTAAGCACATAAAAACTTACATAGATATAACATGATTTTATATACCTATAAAATAATAACATGATATCATGTTATCATGGATTAAACCAGGAAAGGGCACCCTGCTGACCTAATGAACTATTTTCTTAACTTACATGATGGCTATATTCATGTTTATTTACCTGTACCTTTACCTGTTATAAATAATCTTTTGTATTTATGAAAGAACTTAAACATTTAAGAAATAAAAAAGGGTAGCATGGTGTACCCAAATACACAAACCACGATTACAATAAGAGAATTGTCTCAAGAGACCTTTTTAAAGCAACTAGCATCCTCAGTTCAAGGCATTTTTCCCCATAAAAAGAAGACAAGTTGCCACAGAAAGAAAGAAAGAAAGAAAGAAAGAAAGAAAGAAAGAAAGAAAAGAAAAAAAGAAAGAAAGAAAGAAAGAAAGAAAGAAAGAAAGAAAGAAAGAAAGAAGAAAGAAAATTAAACATTCTATAAACTAAAAATACGATCACTGAAATAAATTCTATGGAAGAGTTCAAAAACAAAACCAAGGAAACCTTCAGATAAATAAACATCAATCTAGAAGTCCAACATTCACCCATCAAGAGTCTCACAGAAAACAAAAAAGGAGGGAAAGAAATTATCAAAGAAATAGAAGACAGTCTCCAGACCTGGTGAGTCTTAGAACTGAAAAGTTACTCCCCCAAGAATGAAAAAAGGCTTACAACCAGACATATTTCACAAAATACGAAAGATAAAAAGATCACCATAAAGATTTTAAACAAGATGACTACAAAAGGATAACCATAGGATTTGTAACTGGACCTATATTAGCAACATTGGATGTTTTAAATTCCTAGAGTAAAGTTTTCAAAATCCGTAAGGAAAAACCATACTACCAATTTATAGTTCTACATCTAAACTTCCAATCAGGAACAAAGGCCAAGTCATTTTTCAGATACTGAAGAAATTAAGACTGTTCATCACGTGTCCTTACTAAAACAACTATTCATGATTACATTCCAGTAATATTAAAAAAGGAATTTAAAAAAGACACAGGATTCAAGCAACAGACCTAATCCAGGAGTACAATGTAAGCCCAGGATGACAGCTGTACAGCAGAACTAGACAGCAAGCTGCCCAAATAAGAAAAGGAAGGTTGAGAGCTCCAGAAAGCCTACCTTCAAGAAAAGCTGAATGGTTACATATAAGAACACATTATAATATTAAATTTAAAAAATAATTTCCATAAGCTCTCCTCACCCAAGCAGGACTTTATTACATTTCTCCTTAAAGGAGCACAGGTTTAGTAACACAAGCTCTTCTATAGCTCCACATTACTTGGTTTTACAGTGACTAATATTTCTATCAGGATACATATTACAAAGGCTGGTCATCAGTACTCAATTTCTACAATCTTCCTATATAAGCACAGAAAAGCTTAGAAAAGTTATAATATAAAAGCTATAAATCTTGACAATGCAACAGAAAATGAAGGTTAGAAGCAGACAAAGGGTGGAGGTAGGAGAAACAAAGGGAAGTGAACTGGGAACTGAAAAGATGTTGTCTAAAACTGATCAGTCAAGAAACAGAAGTTTAACTATTATGAAAAGTAATAATTAGGGGCGCCTGGGTGACTCAGTCGGTTAAGTGTCTGACTTCGGCTCAGGTCATGATCTCATAGTTTGTGAGTTCGAGCCCTGCATCGGGTTCTGTGCTGACAGCTCAGAGCCTGGAGCCTGCTTCGGATTCTGTGTCTCCTCTCTTTGCCCCTCCCCGACTTCTGCTCTGTCTCTCAAAAATAAATAAACGTAAAAAAAATAAAATAAAATAAAAAGTAAAATTAACACGAGAATTAGAAACAAAAAAGAGTTTTTGCTCAAAATTGGGGAGGGGGTGGGATTTATGACTTGGGCCTCCTGGGCTCTGTCCCCTTCGCTCCCCCACAAGCATTTCACTCCTCTGCCTTGGGTCTGTAATCTCTGCCACTTAACCCCCTCTTCTGTCTCAGACTTACATGTAGGCAGTAGGTCTGAGCTCTTTCCCTTCCTGGGTTGCTGAGAGATGCCTTTCTTCAGAAAACCTTTGGGATTTGGATTTCCCCAAGAACATGGAGGATGGAATACCCATTCTTGGATCTTATCTTTCCCCCTGACCCAAAACTTCCCACAAAAATGTCTCCAAAAAACAAAAACCAAAAAACACCTTCCTGAGATGTAAACCTTCTGTCCCACCCACTAACTGCCAATTCTCCCAGACTGAAGAGGGGTGAATAACTGGGCATATGTGAGGGAGCATTTCTGTGTCAGAGATGTATGGAGTCAGGAGATAGCCACCTTCATACACTGATGTGTGCAAAGAGGAATAAAACAGATCTCCTTTTAAAAAAAAAATGCAGTTGGTAGAAGAAAATAGATAGCCAACAGACACATGAAAAGATCCTCAACATCACTCATCATCAAGAAATGCAAATCAAAACTACGAGATATTACCTCACACCTGCCAGAATGGCTGAAATCAATGACACAAGAAACCAGTGTTAGTAAGGATGTGGCAAAAGGGGAATGGACCTCCCTGCACTGTTGCTGGGAATGCACGCTGGTGCAACCACTCTGGGAAACAGTATGGAGGATCCTCAAAAAGTTAAAATAGAACTACCCTATGATCCAGCAATCTCATCACTAGATTTTTACCCAAAGAATATGAAATACCAATTCAAAGGGATAGAAGCACCCCACTGTTCACAGCAATATTATTATCTACAATAACAAATTACAAAAAAGCCCAAGTATCCATCAATACAGGAATGGTTAAAGATGTGGCTGGCCACACATACACACAAGAATATTACTTAGCCATAAAAAATGAAATCTTGTCATTTGCAATGACACCGATGGAGCTACAGAGTATTATGCTAAGTGAAATATGTCAGAGAGAGACCAATACAATTCTACTCATGTGGAATTTAAGAAACAAATGACCAAATTGGGGGGGGGGGGGACGACTAGAGACCAGGGCAAACCAAACCAAACCAAAAATAAAAACCCCAAACACGGTTAAAAGCAGTTACATCAGGAATGGAACCTTGGAACCTACTGGGAAAGAAAGGAAGGGCTTTTACTTTCCCTTAGGAGTTTTTCTGTACTATCTACACAGTATTGCTTTCATTTGGGGGGGGGGGGATGAGGAACGGAGCAAAGAATAAAAACTATTATTAAAACCAGGGTACCTCAGTCAGTTAAGAGTCTGACTCTGGATTTCAGCTCACGTCATGATCTCACGGTTCATGAGGTCAAACCCCACATCAGGCTCCATGCTGACGACATGGAGCCTGCTTGGGATTCTTTCCCTTCCCCTCTCTCTACCTCTCCCAAGCTCAAGCTCGCACGCTCTCTCAAAATAAATAAATAAACTTAAAAAAATTATTATTAAAACCACCTTCCAGGTTAAAGAAAAAGTGAAATAACTTGGCCACGGTCATACAGTCAAGAGCTACTCATCCCAAAGCTAATACCAAAAAGGAAGGGAGGGAGGGAGAGAGAAAGAGAGAGAGCAAGAGAAAGAAAAGAAAACAACAACTGTGGCAACATTATCAAGAAGTGCTTTTATTGACCTGCATGAATAATCAAATGGAGCACTCTGAATGGCTATGTTAGGCTTATACTGTTCTCTGCAAAGTCACAAAAATTCTTGTGTCAAACCAGTCTTCCAATAAAGTCTAGGAAAAAAGTCACATTACCAGAGGATTCAAAGTAAACATTCATAAAGAATAGTTTGGACTATGATACCAAATGATTCCACACATCACTTTTATTTCCACTGCGCAATTTCTTAAACTCAACAAATAATGCTGGGCAATTAGATATCCACATGCAAAAGAAGATTGAATCCTACCTCACCCCATAAACAAAAATGAACTCAAAATGGATCAACAACCTAAATGTAAAAACTAAAACTATAAATACAAACTCTTACATGAAAACAAACATAAATCTTTATGATATTGGATCAGGCAATGTTTTCTTATCAAAATTAAAAGCAAGAAAAGAAAAAAGTGATAAATTAAACTTTGTCAAAATGTAAAAACTATTGTATTTCAAAGTACATTATGCAGAAAGTTAAATGACAGTCCATAAAAAGGACTAAAATACTTGCAAACCATGTATCTGATAAAAAAAAAAAAAAAAAAAAAAAACATGTATCTAGACTATATAAAGAAGCTGAACTTGGGGTGCCTGGGTGGCTTGGTCGGTTAAGCAGCCAACTTCGGCTCAGGTCATGATCTCACAGTCCGTGAGTTTGAGCCCCGCGTCGGGCTCTGTGCTGACAGCTCAGAGCCTGGAGCCTGTTTCAGATTCTGTGTCTCCCTCTCTGCCCCTCCCCTGTTCATGCTCTGTCTCTCGGTCTCAAAAATAAATAAACGTTAAACTTTTTTTTTTTTTTTTTAAAGAAGTTGAACTTAAAAAACAAAAACCCAATTTATAAGTGGGCAAAAGGTTTGGGGCACCTGGGTGGCTCAGTCGGTTGGATGTCTAACTTCGGCTCAGGTCATGCTCTCGCAGTCTGTGAGTTCCAGCCCCGCGTGGGGCTCTGTGCTGACAGCTCGGAGCTGGAGCCTGCTTCAAATTCTGTGTCTCCCTCTCTCTCTCTCTGCCCCTCCCCGCTTGTGCTCTGTCTCTGTCTCTCTCTCTCAAAAATAAATAAACATTAAAAAACAATAATAATAAAAATAAAAAAATAAAAATGGGCAAAAGGTTTGAATAGACATTACTCCAAAGAAAACATGCAAATGGCCAATAAGCACATGAAAAGATGCTCAACATCTTAGTCACCAGGGAAAAGCAAATCAAAATCACAATGAGAGCCCACTTTACACCTGTGTGGGTGAGGATATGGAGAAATCAGAACTCATAACTACTAGCAGGAATGTAAAATGACAGAGCGAAAGTTTGGCAGTTCCTCAAACACTTAAACCGAGTCACCACATGTACCCAATAAGGCCCCTCCTATGTAACTACCCAAAATAACTAAAAATGTATGTCCATACAAAACTTATACACATGTTCATACTAGCCATGTTCATACTAGCCAAAGAGTGGACATCACCCAAATGTACATAAATTCATGAATGAATAAACAAAATGCGGTATATTCCATACAATGGACTATTACTCACCCATAAAAAAGGAATGAAGCACTGATACATGCTACCACATGAACCTTGAAAAGGTTATGTTAAATGAAAGAAGCCAGACACAAAAAGCCATGTGTATGAATCTATTTCTATGAAATGTCTAAAACAGACAAATCCATAGAGACAGAAAGATTACCGGAATCTGAGGGCTGGGCAAAAGAAGGAACAGGAAGTGACTGCTAACGAGTATGGGGTTTCTTTTGGGGTGATAAAAATGTTCTGGAATTATGGTGGTGATGCTTGCACAACTTTGTGAATAGACCAAAACTACTTTAAAAGGCTTAGTTTTAGGGGTGCCTGGGTGGCTCAGTCAGTTAAGCATCCCACTCTTGATTTCAGTTCAGGTCATGATCTCACAATTTGTGAGTTCAAGCTCCATGCCGGGCTCTGTGCTGACGGCCCCCTCCCCTTTCTCTCTCAAAAATAAACATTTTTTTTTAAAGACTGAACTTTATGGCATGTGAATTATATCTCAATATACATATTGTATAGGTATTGTATATGTACATTATATGTATATTGTATACATATACAATATGTATATTGAGATATAATTCTCAATTTATCTCAGCCCCAAATTTCTCTCAAAAATAAACATTTTTTTAAAGCCTGAATTTTATAGTATGTCAATTTTATCTCAATAAGAAAATTTAAAAATAAACCAGCTAAGATAAAATCCAGAAAAACAAAGGCAAAATGCCGAGAAAAGAGAAACATTTGGACAATATTATACTTAGAAAAGTGCCAGCTTTATCAGAAAAGATATTCATGTTTACTAGAGGGAGGGGACGGACCTAAGGACCAAACCAATGCAAAAATATCTACTATAGCTAAGAATATCGTGGCTTACTATTAAAAATTATCTATTTAAGTTAAATATTGAGGTGAGAATTTGCTTTCATAGGCAAGATCTCAAGTGAAGTCATCTTTGAAATTTTAGTTGTGTCCAATGATGGCTTTGAATCATACGGTAGATTCTGTTACATCTGTCATATATATTGGTCTATTTTCTTGCCCATTAGTTGGGGGGTATTACGAAAGATGAAGAACTCTAACCTCAAATCCCCGATTCACTTCTGATGCTCCCTCTACATCCCAAGAGCATCTGAAGCTACCAGAATGGCAAGTCTTCCTAGGTGTAAAGAACCAAACAAATCCTCAAGCTTTCTAGGTAGAAAATCGCTGTTCTAGAAGTACTTAAGACTCAGCATAAACGATCTTCTGCATCTGGTTTACCAGTATCTGTCAAGAAAGTTATGATCACTCACTTTCACTTGCCCAAATACACACCAAGACTTTGCACACACACTCACTCTCGTTCTGACACACACAGGGATAATAAACTCAATGCACAAAAAGGATGAGGATGAGGAATACAGGAAAAAGAGACTTAAAAAAAAAAATTACTGCAATAGATCCCCCCTCCATCCCCACACTCGGGTGGTGAGAAGTAAGGAGAGTGGACTAACGAGGTTAAAGTAGCAGGAACCTTTTTTTTTTTAATGTTTATGGATTTGCTTACTTACTTATTTAGACAGAGATTGTGTGCACTTGAGCAGGGGAGGGGTAGACAGAGAGGGAGAGAGAATCCCAAGCAGGCTCTCTGCTGCCAGCATGAGCCCGATACGGGGCTCAAACCCATGATCCGTGAGATCATGACCTGAGCCAAAACCAAGAGTTGCACACTTAGAGAGCCACCCAGGTACCCTAGCAGGAACCTTTTTAAGAAAGACTGCCAAAAGACTGCACCCGCAGCCCACAGTATACAATTACGCAACTGGAAGAGAAAGACAAGGATTACAAAAAAAGCCACTCTGGTTGAAAGAATGAGGGACTTCAGGACCCCCACTTTTCTGCCTCTGTGCTTAGCTCTGCTACAGACTATCGTGGGGGGAAAGGAAGGTGGCAATAAGAGAGGCCCAGGCCATCAGATCTTACGAGCTTGTCCCAGGTTTTTTCATAACTAGCTAACTAGTAAATTCACAAACTTCTACCAACATAAATGCTATAAACGGGCAACCAGTGGATTGAATAATTTCTTCTCTAGCACCTTGAAAGTTTCAAATACATGACACATTATAATCATCCTTGACTACTCAGCCCACAATTTCCATACTGAGAACTTGCTCTTTCCTTTCCCCCAATCCATCAAGATAATCTCATGAGTCAGGTCTGCATAATAGGACTCTAACCTTCTGGCCATAGATGCTTAGAACACAGGTGGATGCTCACCTAAGCTCAGCCAGTCAGACCCTCTCTCTCAGAAGAACTAGAAGAAAGGTGTGCTGGTATTCTATTAAAATGAAAGCAGCAAAGCATAGAACTGCCATATTCTGCTATGACCGGACAAGAACTCCGGTATTGGCTTACACAGCAGTCTCAAAAACTAAGATCCTCTGGCAGCCTCTTAAGGTTCCACAGACGTTGCCTCATCAAATATCCCCCACCCCACCCCAAGCTTACAAAGCAAAGGCACAGGAGTCACTAAAGAACAGTGAGGATGACCTTTCCCAGCATTCCTGACCTCCAGTACAGGAGAGGGCAGCAGAGCCAGAGTGACCTGCTCTGGTTATACATGCCCCTAGGGAGTAGCCCTGAATGATGATGGCTAAAGATAATGGAAATCCCTTCAGCAGCAGAATTAGCAGCAAAATACGTGACATCCAGGTCGGCTATTTTTTCTACTGCCAAGTTAACCAACAAACTAATGCTGGCTATTTTTCCTGGTCCTTTAATTTACTTGACTATCTCTCTGATCCTCAGAATATATTCTGAAGCAGAGACCATTTAGAATGCCCTACATGTTTCTTCCCCTTTTCCTTTCTATTAGATTTTCAGTCAGTTGTCCTATTTCCCCTCCAGTATTGTATGTCACACAAGAAGGGCATTGGCTATTTATCATTCAGTTTAGCTCACAGATTGCAGGATGATGGCTAGCAGCACCAGGTGGACCTGCAGGAAACTGCACACAAGATAGACTCTAAAGCCACACATCTGAGGTTAAAAACCTCAGGTCTTCCAGCTCAAGCTGTGTCAGGTTATTCAATCTGTCTCAATTTCTTCTGACAATTTCTTCTAACAATTCTGTTACAACTGTCCTGAGAATTAAACAAGTATATGAAGTGCCTAGACCACAGCCAGGCATGTAATAGCCACTATATGACAATGGATACCTGCCATTATCATTATCATCATCACTGTTTGAAATGGGGGGGCAGGGCACAGAGAGGGACAGTGCACCTTTAAATGTAGAGGGTGCTGCTAAGCAACTAAGGCAAAGACTGGGAATGATGACTCTTCCAGCATCTATCTGCACACCTTCCCCTCCTCTGAAAACTCTCCCCAGTCAGTCTCTGTTGGGCACCTGATGTGAACTGTGCAAGAGGGGCCATCTTCCATCAAGTATAGGGAGAAGCAAAGACAGCTGGTTTACAGAAAGAGATGATGCAGCTGACCCACAAAACAAATTGTGGAGGGGAAGATGAGGGAGGGGGAAGAAGGAGAGGGCCAAAGGGGGAAAGGAGGTGGGGGAAGAGAAAAGGAAGAAGGGAAAGGTAGACCCAAAGAGAGAAAAAGCTTGCTTGGTTGCCAACCACTTTGCAGTTCCACTTAGAACCTCAGCACTGACTGCCCTTTGTGCCCTCTACCGGTAAATAAATCCTCCCCTTTTTATTAAGATTGACCAACAACATTTATAAAAGTCTAACACAAGTCTTGGAAAGATTTTCATCAACAAAAACCTTAGAAGAGGATAATGTGTATGCATATACTACTACGCAAAAATTAAGAGGATACTGCAGGTTAAAAAAAAAAAAAAATAGCCTCAATTTCAGTTTTCTCAACCAATCCTAAACCTAACGTATTAATTTACATAGCTGAGGCTCAGGCCTGGCTGTTTCAAAAGCTCCACAGGTGTTAAAAGCTCCACAGCTGGGGCTCTGGACACAACAACCCTTACACTTACAAACACGAACACCCCTTAACCTACTGTTAAGGTTCTCTGCATAAACTAACATGGGGCATAAAATGCATTAATGCACTTTTCACTAGGAATTAAGCAATTCTTTTTGAAACAAAAGACGGGAAAATGGCAGGTATTTTGCAAACTATAACACACTCTCCCTTTAGATCGGAATCACCAGTCCGTTCTTTTGCTGATGTCTACTGTATCAGCCAGGTAAGCAGCCAACATCCTTCCCCGACTCCATCTCTCGTCGAAAAAACAATAAACATACAAAACTGAATCTTTTATCGGATTCCTCTTCCTTTCTATTCCAAAAAAGTAACCCTGATATCCTACCTCTGTGACGCAAAAAGATTGCAGTTAATTTCAAGTTCACATTCATCTCTACTTTGACTTTTTTTTTTAAATCAGGGTTTTCGTCCTTAAGTAATCCATTTACGTCGCCAATAATTCAGGGATCCGTAAAACATAAATTCTGTTCGTTTACCACAGTTTTGTTTCAGTTGAGGACTCTGGAGGTTAGCAGCCCGGAGAAAGCTATCTTTTCCGTTCCATCCCCAGCACACCCATTTTCAAACCTCTACTATACAAAGATATCAACAATAAAGTTGTGACCTTGTTTTAAGGCTACGAAGAAAAAATGTTTTCCCTCAAGAGCAAAACGAGTTCACAAACCTCCTGACAACACGGCCTTTGCGGGTGTTCTACCACCGCACTAAGAAAATATTCAAGGTTTAAGGTCGATTACTAAAAGCAATGCTCCCCCAAAGACCACGCTTCTCTCAAAGAGGAAGCACTGGTAGGTGGAAGGGGCCTTTCTCGTGACAGATCTCACTAAACAGTAGCATCAGCCACAAGAGAGGATTCCTAAACGCAACTTCACGTTTCAGAAAACAGTCTCCCACCAAGTGAGTAACGTGGAGACTTCTGAATCGCCACGCACACGTACACCCCGTAAAGGTGGAAAAGCAAATCCCGCTTCCCACCTCAGCCCTCAAACGAGGCAGGAGGGTCCCCAACGAGCCTCTCCCGACGGCGGCCCCCGCCCCGCGCCAGGTGTGCGGACCCGCGGCCGGACCCACCAACCGCTGGCCGGGGCCCAGGGTCCGCCGCCCCCGCGCGGCCCGGGCGTCCTCGGCCGCCTCGCTCCCCTCCCCTCCCCCGCCCGCGCCCGCTCGGACTCGGGCCGGGCTAGCGGCTCCGCCAACCGGTCCCCGCGAAACAAGAAGGTGGCGGCCGGCGACGCTGCGGCTTCCCCGCCTCCCCTCCCCTCCCCCGCGGCCTCCGCTCTCCACTCCCGCGCCCCCGCTTACCCTCAACTCCTCGAAATCCGCCATTTTACACCACCCGCGGGCGCCGCTGCCGCCACAGCACCCCCTCCCGCTGCCGCCAACGACGCCGCCGCCACCACGGCCGCCGCCGCCGCCTCCAGCACCATCCTGCACTGGGCGCCGCTGAAGACGCCGCGGCCGCTGCCGCCGCCGCCGCTGCCGCCGCCGGGCCTGTCACGT
>NW_024412397.1:27602312-27643870 GCF_014898765.1 Herpailurus yagouaroundi | reverse complement strand
CCCACCCCACCCCCGGGCCCACCACCTTCCGCCCACGTCTTCCGCCCGGGCTCCCGTCGCGCGGCGTTCGCCGCACGTCAGCTCCCGCCCTCTCCCGCGGCCTACCCGCCTCCCGCACGCCTTCCATCGCCCGGGCCTGCGGCCGTGCACCCCTCGGCCCCGCACGGCGCCTCCCCTGGAAGCGCGGTGGCGACTGAGCGTTACCGGCCGGCCCGCGGGAGCGCCTGGCCCGGGGGAGCGGCGGAGAGGAAGAAGAGGTGAACGGGACTCCTGACTCCTGGCGGCAACGTTTCGGGAAAATTCTAACGGTGCCCTTCCACACGGTGGCTGTAGCTGGAGGAAGCAGCCGCAGATAAAACCATCCCCCATTGTAGTAGCGGAACAATCAAAATATGGGTGTCGGGTAAGCCATTGTTCCGATCTAATGGTGCAGGATGGGTGAGATCTCTTTGGATTGGTAATATCCTCAAAGTACTAACCTGGCTGATTCCTTCAGACTTTCAAGGGCGACTGAATGTCATGGACTGCAGAGTTGAGAGGGCCGAGCGGTGGGACTGGGGAGACGTGAAATAAGAGAGCGAAATAAGAGCGCTCAGAAGAACCCTGGTTTTTAAAAAGTCGAGGGGTCAGGGAAATCAGATAGCTAGGAAAGAATGAAATGCCAAGGGCAGAATAGATGGAAGGAAGCTTGATGGCAGCCTTGACGTGCTGATAAACTCACCGGACCAAGTACAGGGTTCAAATTTCTTTGAAGAAGTGGATGAAACCCACCCACGACAGAATATTAAAACGCTTATTATAATTTGCAAGGCCCTGTTTAATCCGGTTCCTGCCTAGTGCTTCTTCCCATTCCTTCTTGGATGTTTAATGAATAAAAGAAAGTGAACAGTATCTAGAGTGGGTTCTATCGCTGGCTCTCTACCATGAACATTAGGGTCTTAGCGTGGCGTATCCTCGATCTTCGCTGATTCTCCTTAGGCCTTGGTTTATACCTCAGTGGAGTTTAACATTGTTCAACAGGCGTTAAGTGAAGGCCACTGTGAACTGGGAGCTTTGAGGGAATAACAAAGATGAATAGAATATAATACAATCCTTCCATCAAGAAGCTTACAACACATAAGAGGGACCAACATACACACAAAATTAAGAGAAGCACGGCCTCACTGAGGCTTGTTTTGTAGTATTCATTGTAGGGTTAGGCAGGTTTGACTGCAAAGAATTCTAAGTGCTGCCCCAGACAGGCCTAATAATAACTAATGTCTTCCTTGCCACGTGATTACGTCAGAACTGAACCTGTAAATCCACTACTACAGGGCATTTTCAGGTTTTGCCAATGAGAGCAAGAGTGGGCCCATTTATGCAGTGATGAGAGATGAGACTTTCTAGCTTGTGGAGTGCTCTAGTTTGCTACGATGAGGGGCCAGCCCAACTCATGGAGAAGAATCACCTTAACAATATCAGAATTAACTTTGACCTCTGTACTTGTCAACTTGCATAAGCCAATACCCTTCCATAACTGTTTCAGGTAGTTTTAGATGGGTTTGCTATTAGCATCTGAAATACGATGCTACTTTGTCTCCCTAGACCAGATTACTAACTTGGCATCTTTTCTAAACTATACTCTGAATACTCATTCCAATACTTGTTTTAAGGAAGGCCTGAGTGCTAAAGGGTAGAGAAGACGCCTGTCTCTTTACTGTCACAAACAGTTTAGCTCTGGTCTAAATTTGTGTATCCTACTCATGAGAAAGAAAGCCCTGCACTTACTTGAATCTAACTTCCTTATAACGTGGCATGAAATGTCCTTGGAGCAGAGTTGGGAGGAGGAAGGTGTGGTAACCTTACCACCACTTGAGGCCACATACCAAAGTACCACTTCTGGCCACACACAGAACTATTACCCCAGGGGGGAATTACATTAAATGCAATTTTCTCCTTATTACCTTTTGCTTAAGATTTTATTTTTTGGTAATCTCTGCACCCAATGTGGGGCTCAAACTTGCCACCCTGAGATCAAAAGTCAGACACGTCACCAACTGAGCCAGCCAGGTGCCCCCCCCCGCCTCATATTTTCAATGATAGAATGTGTCAACAGTTTATATGAATTGATGTTCAAGGCAATTACCTGATTGATCCACCCCCTTAATCTAGCTCAAATTTTAAAACCTCAGTATTGTAATTAAAGTGGCCTAAGGTTACATGAAGTCAAAAGTCTCAGGAGTGGCTTTTTCACTTATTAGCTGTGTAATGTTAGCAAAGTCACAACCTCTTTTCTAATCTATAAAACAGGAATGATTATTCCTGAACTCAGGATGGTGAAGGAGTAAATGAGTTAAGATACATGACTTTATGAACTTACAAAGCAATAGATGATAATTTTTTTATGTCTAAACAGCTGATAAACACATACCAAAATAAAAGTATTAAGAGACTCTCATATACCCATGTAATATATATATACCAGTGTCTTTAGGAAAGACTTAACGTGGTTGGGCCATGCAGTGAAGTTTTTAATTCAGTTCCAAGCACCTGTCTTGTTAATCCTTTTCCTTCCTATCTCTAAACCCATCAACCCTCCCTGATCTCAACATCTCTCTTTTCCACTGATTTCTTCCTCCGTATAATCATGATTTTCAAGCCTCCTATATTTCCAAGCCACCTTTCTTCCTTTGCCAAGCATACATCTATTTTAATCACATTTCTTCACTCCTTAACACTCTTCTGATAGTGTTTGATCTTGACTGTTATTGAAACTAATATGAAAGAAACTGAACAATGAATTTATCTTTTAACTTCATATCCCCAACTATTTATTCTGAAATTTTTATTTTATTGTTTAATGTTTTATTTTTGAGAGACAGAGCGTGAGCTGGGGAGGGGCAGAGAGAGAGAGAGAGGGAGACACAGAATCCGAAGCAGGCTCCAGGCTCTGAGCTGTCAGCACAGAGCCCAATGCGGGGCTCGAACTCATTTACTGCAAAATCATGACCTGAGCCCAAGTGGGAAACTTCACCAACTGAACCACCCAGGCGCCCCTCAAATTTTTAAACACCAGGAAAAGTTGAAAGCATAATACAATGAACACCTGTATATATCCCAACTAGATTCAATAATTATTAATATTTGAACAATAATTTTTACTAAGGCATAATTTACATATAATGAAATCTTCATATTTTAAGTAAATTCTTCAATTAGTTTTGAAAAATGCTTATCAAGATACAGAACATTTCCATCAGCCCCAAAAGTTCCAAGTTACTTCTTGCCCCTTCCCAGTCAAAGCTCCCACAAGAAGCAACCAATGATCTGATTTCTAATACTATAGAGAGAACTAAAAAATGAAGCAACATTCTCTACTTATTTTTAAGTGCTATAATAATTTTGATGCCAAAACTAGACAAAAATTAGTTTTTCCATCTAACTTATAAACAGCTCTTACCTTTGTAATGCAAGGATGGTTTCACACAGCATATATAATAAACAACTTGGTCATTTGATCCAACTCACCACCTGAAAACCACCATAAAAATCTGGGTTTAGAAAAGCAGAACCACATGCCCAATACTATATAAGGAATTATCCAGCCAAAATATTAGAAGGAAGTATTTCAGGCAGTGAAACCAAATATTTGTCCTGAAGGCATTTAATGATCCAAAAGTAAAATCTATAAAGTAACTATGACTTTTGCAGGATTGCTGAGCAAGAGAGAAGTAAGTCTAAATGTAGTACCACAGAAGATGGAAAGTCTAATAAACACCCCACATATTTAATATAAGACCCTATAGGGTAAAGATGAACCAGGAGTCAATCAGCACTTCCACAGATTGCAATCAGGTTTAACAGTAATAAAATCTCAAGTTTTGTATATTGAATAAACAGGGCCTAGAGTGGCAAGCTATAGGCACTGGGCAGAAACAAACTGAAGTTCTCTCCAGATGAAGATATCATCACCCCAAACCTCAAATTACCCGACACAGATAATTTTCCAAATAACATGACCAACATGTAGTCAGAAGACTGAAATAAAAAGCATGCTTGCACTAAAAAATAAAAGGTTTAAAAAAAATAACCTAGCAGAAACTCTATTCCAGAATTGAGAGGTTTAAGAACTCAATGCATAGGTTTAGTAGTATATTACACACACTTTAGGAGAAAATAACCAGAACATATGTCAGAAGGAAGTACAGAGAAAACAAAAGAAAAAAAATGGAAAATGCCTAGGAAAATATTGAAGACATCTCATGGAGACATGAGATGATGTTGAAAAGGTCCAAAAGATGTTTAATTGGAGTCCTCAAAGAACAAGAAAGTCAGAATCAGGCAGAAGTAATATGTGAGGAGAAAGAAAACCTGAGACTTTCCAGACTGATGAAAAACACTAGGTGAAAGGGTAACAAAACCCTTTCCCATCCTGCATGAGAACTTGACCTTCAGTTAACTTTCCAACTTTGTTCACTGGAAACTGATAGAGTGTTATGATTTAAAAAATGGCCTCTGGAGGCACCTGGATGGCTCAATTCATTAAGTGTCCCACTTTTTTTTTTAAGTTTATTTATTTATTCTGAGAGACAGAGGCAGTGTGAGCAAGGGAGTGGCAGAGAGAGGGAGAGAGAGAAGCCAAAGCAGACTCCTTGCTTCCAGTGCAGAGCCCCACTCAGAGCTCAAACCCACAGAACCTTGAGATCATGACCTGAGCCAAAACCAAGAGTCAGAGGCTTAACCGACTGAGCCACCCAGGCACCCCCGAGCGTCCCACTTTGATTTTGGCTCAGGTCATGATCTCAGTTTGTGAGCTCGAGCGCAGTATTGTGCTCGGCACTGACAGCAAGGGGCCTGCTTGGGATTCTCTCCCTCCCTCTCTCTCTGACCCTCCCCCGCCCCCTACTCTCATGTGCTCTCTCTCAAAATATATAAACATTTAAAAAATTAAAAACGACCGCTGCCCAGTAAACTGCCTCTAGATCAGGAGGAACTGACTATAAATGAACTGAATACCTTACAGGGAGGCCATACTTGGGATTTCCCAAGGGAGTTTAATTCACCAAAACATAATTTTAAATTTGTGTGCAACTGATGGCATGACTTCCATGTACCACATAGAACCACAATGAGAAATAGAATAAATCCACAAGTACAGTGGAGCATTTTACCATACCTACCTTAGTAATTGATCCAAAAAGGCAAAGAAAAAATCATTAAAGATCTAGATTTTTGTTAGAACATGATTAACAAACTCAACCAAGTGACTTTAATGTGCAGAAAATGTGTTATTTCAAGCACTTAAGGAACATCTGCAAAAATTAAACATACACTGACCATGAAGCAAGTCTCAATAATTTAAAAAATTGTAATAAACCACACATAAAATTTACCATCTTAAACCATTTTAAGTGTACGGCTTACTGCCATTAAGGATAGTCATACTGTTGTGGTGCCTGAGTGGCTTGGTTGGTTAAGCATCCAATTTCAGCTTAGGTCATGATCTCACCGTTTGTGAGTTCGATCCCCGCATCAGGTTCTGTGCTGACAGCTCAGAGCCTGGAGCCTGTTGCAGAATCTGTGCGTCTCCCTCTCTCTGCCCTTCCCCCCCCACCCCCCACTCACAGTGTCTCTCTCAAAAATAAACATTAAAATAAAATTTTTTAATAAAAAAAAAGAATAGCCGCTGTCGTGTAACCATCGCCACCATCCATCTGCAGAACTCTTTGTCTTTCCAAACCAAAACTCATCTAAAAATAACTCCCCATTTTCCTCTGCCCCTGGCCCCTGGCCACCACCATACTGCTTTCCCCATGAATTTAGCTGCTCCTGGTATCTCATGTAAGTGGAATTATAGGGCCTTTGTGTCTGTGACTGGCTTATTTTCCTCAGCGTAATGTCTTCAGAGTTCAACGATGTTGTAGCATAGGACAGAATTCTCTTCCTTTTTAAAGCTGAATAATATTCCATTGTATGTATATACAATATTTTGTTTATATGTCAACACAGGTTGTGTCTTAGTTTGGGCTACCAAAACAAAATCTCACACACCGGGTAGCTTGAACAACAACTTCCCCCCACACATACACAGTTCTGGAGGCTGGGAAGTTCAAGATCAAGGTGCCAGCAGATTTGGTGTCTGATGAGGGCCTGCTTCCTAGTTTACAGATAGCTGCCTTCTTGCTGTATTCTTACACAGTAGAAAGAGCTGTGGTCTCTTCATCTTCTCATAAGGGCATTAATCCCATCTTAGAGCTTTCACTCTCGTGACCTCAGCTAAACCTAGTTACCTCCTAAAGGCCCCATCTCCAACAAACATCAAATTGGGAATTAGGGCTTTAACACAGATGGGTTTGGGGTGGGGGGGGGTGGGGTGGGTGGTGGGGGACACAGACATTCCTTTTATAGAAAGTTGCTTCCACCTTTTGGCTATTGTGAATAATGCTGCTATGAACATGGGTATAGAAATAGCTTTGAGACCCTGCTTTCAGTTCTTTTCAGGATATACCCAGAAGTGGAATTGCTGAGTTATATGGTAATTCTGTTTTTACATTTTGAGGAACTGCCATTCCGGTTTCAACAGTGGCTGCACCATTTTACATTTTCACCAGCAGTGCACAAGGGTTCAAATGTTCCACATCGACATCAACACTTGTTATTCTCTGTTTGTTTGTTTTTTTTAATAGGAGCAAGCTGATATCTTATGGTTTTGATTTGCATTTCCCTAATGATTACTAATGTAAGTACTTTTTCATGTGCTTATGGGCCACATGTATATCTTCTTTGAAGAAATGTCTACTCAAAACCTTTACCAATTTTTAAAATCAGGTTGTTTGGGTTTTTTTGTTGTTGATTTTCACTAAATTTAAAAGGATTGGAATCATACAGATTATGACCTATGCACAATTAAGCTAAAACTCAGTAAGAGATAACTAGAAAATCGCCACATTTTTGGAAATGAAGAAATACCCTTCTAAATAGCCTATGAGTCAAAGGAAATATCACTATGAAAAATTTTAAACTATTTACCTGAATGGTAATGAAAATACTACATATCAAAATCTCTGATCACCAAAACTAAAAGGCAACCAATGGAATGGGAGAGAATATTTGCAAATGACCTATCAGATAAAGGGTTAGTCTCTAAAATCTATAAAGAACTTATCAAACTCAACAACCCCCCCAAAAAAAATTCATTGAAGAAATGGGCAAAAGACATGAATAGACACTTTCCAAAGAAGACATCCAGATAGCAAACAGACACATGAAAAAATGCTCAACATCACTCATCATCAGGGAAATACAAATCAAAACCACAATGAGATACCACCTCACACCAGTCAGAATGGCTAAAATTAACAACTCAGGCAACAGATGTTGGCGATGATGCAGGAAAGAGGAACCCTTTCGCACTGCTGGTGGGAATGCAAACTGGTGCAGCCACTCTGGAAAACAGTATGGAGCCTCCTTAGAAAGTTAAAAACAGAACTACCCTACGACCCAGCAACTGCACTACTAGGTATTTATCCAAGGGATACAGGTGTGCCGTTTCGAAGGGGCCATGTTCCCCAATGTTTATAGCAGTGCTATTGACAACAGCCAAAGTATGGAAAGAGCCCAAATGTCCATCGATAGATGAATGCATAAGAAGATGTGGTATATATACACAATGGAGTATTCTCAGCAATCAAAAAGAATGAAATCTTGCCATTTGCAACAACATGGATGGAACTAGATGGTATTACGCTATGCGAAATAAGTCAGTCAGAGAAAGACAAATATCATATGACTTCACTCATGTGGAATTTAAGATACAAAACAGATGAACATAAGGGAAGGGAATCAAATAGAATATAAAAATAGAGAGGGGGACAAAACATAAGAGACTCTGAAATACAGAGAACAAACAGGGTTGCTTGGGTCGTGGGAGGGGGGAGGGGCTAAATGGGTAAGGGGCATTAAGGAAGACACTTGGTGGGATGAGCACTGGGTGTTATACGTGGAGGATGAAACACTGGAATCTACTCCTGAAATCATTATAGCACTATATGCTAACTAACTTGGATGTAAATTAAAAAAAAAAAAAAAAAGATCCCTGAGTTGTACCTATAACTATAGTTGTAGAGAAATTTAACCTTAAATTTACAGTTAGGGATAAAAAGCTGGTGGTCAGTTGACCTGAACAACTTTAAATAAAAGAACAGAAAAATATCCAAGGAAAGTAGGAAGAAAGACATACTAAACATAAGAAGAAACTAATGAAGGGGAAAACTAATATATAATTTATACACAATGCTTGACATGTGCTCAGAAATTACCAGACATGCCAGAAAACAGGATCAAATGACTAAAAACCAACATGGAGATTTGTGAGGAGATGCTACAAGTCTGTTTCTCAGTTGCTTCTGTATCACAGAGACTGTCATGAGACAGTTTTTTATCATCTCCCCAGTTCTGATGAGATACGGTAAGTTATGATCATAGTATGCACCCTTGATATGATATCATGAGAATGGCAATTTACCTCTGTGGTCTTCCTCTCAAAAATCTATAACCCGTTTAATTAAGAGAAAAACATCAGGGGCTCCTGGGTGGCTCAGTCGGTTAAGCGTCCAACTTCGGCTCAGGTCATGATCTCATGGTTTATGGGTTTGAGCCCCACCTTGGGCTCTATGCTGACAGCTCAGAGACTGGAGCCTGCTTTGGATTCTGTATATCCCTCTCTGCCCCTCCCCTGCTCACACTCTGTCACTCTCCGTCTCTCAAAAATGAATAAACATTAAAAATTTTTCAAAAAAAAAAAAGAAAAACATCAGACAAATCTCACTTATGAGATATTCTCCAAAGTACCTGATCAATACTCCTTAAAAGTTTCAAGGTCATCAAAAAACAAGAAAAGTCAGAAACAATCACAGCCAAGATGAACCTAAGGTGATATAACAACTAAATATAATGTGGCTGAGATCCTGCTACAGAAGGACATTAGGGAAGAACTAAGGTAATCTGTATAAAGTATGAATTTTAGTTAATAATAATGTACTATTATTTCTTTATTAATTGTGACATATATACCACATTAATATGAGGTGTTAATAATAAGGGAACTGGGTATATGTGAATTTTCTATACTATAAGCACAGCTAGAATGTAAAGCCTATTTTGTTGATCATAAAATGATAAATCATATTGTAATGATAAAATGTTTATCATTCAAAATTGTATTTTCCAATGATAGAAAATAAAATGGCTATTAGACTTTTATTTTTGTTATTTTATTTTGGGGGGCATTAGATTTTTTTAATGTTTATTAATTTATTGTGAGAGAGAGAGTGTGGGTGTGTGCAGGTGAGGGAGGGCAGAGAGAGAGAGGGAGAGAGAGAATCCCAAGCAGGTTCCACACTGTGAGTGCAGAGCCCGATGTGGGGCTTGAACTCACGAATCCATGAGATCATGACCTGAGCTGAAATCAAGAGTCAGATGCTTAACCCACTGAGCCATCCAGGCACCCTGGTGGGTATTAGATTTTTTTTTTTTTTTTTTGAGAGACAGGGCACAAGTGAGCGAGGGGCAGAGAGAGAGAGAGAGAGAGAGAATCCCATGAGGCACAGAAAGAGAGAGAGAGAGAGAGAAACGGGACTCTATACACAGTGCTCATCACCACAAGTGTACTCTTTATTTTTTGTAAGTATTTATTTTTGAGAGAAAGAGGGAGGGATGGAGAGAGAGAGAGAAAGTGCTCACAAGTGGGGGCTACAGGGCAGAAAGAGAGATGTTTACACAGAAATCTGAAGTAGGCTGCAGGCTCTGAGCAAGCTGTCAGCCCAGAGCCCCACGCGGGGCTTAAACTTACAAACAGTGACAGCATGACCTGAGCCAAAGTCAGATGCGTAACTGACTGAGCTACCCAGGCACCCAGCAAGCGTACTCTTTAATCTCCATCACCTATTTCGTCCGCTCATGGCCACCTGTCTTCTGGTAACCATCAGTTTCTTCTCTATAGTTAAGAGTCTGTTTCTTGCTTTGCCTCTTTTTTTCCCCCTTTGCTCATTTGTTTTGTTTCTTAAATTCCGCATATGGTATTTGTCTTTCTCTGACTTATTTCACTTAGCATTATACTTTCTAGCTCCGTCCATTGTTTTGCAAATGGCAGGATTTAATTTTTTAATGGCTGAGTAATATTCCTGTGTGTGTGTGTGTGTGTGTGTGTGCACCACATTGTCTTTTTTTTAAATATTTATTTATTTTGAGAGAGAGAGAGAGAGAGTGAGCGCAAGTGGGGGAGGGGCAGAGAGACAGGGAGACAGAGAATCCGAAGCAGGCTCCATGCTGGATCCCATGAACCTCAAGATCACAACCTGAGCCAAAATCAAGAGTGGGATGTTCAACTGAGGCCACCCAGGTGGACTATACCACATCATCTTTACCTATTATTCATGTATTGATGGACACAGGTTGCTTCCATAATTTGGCTATTGTAAATAAAGCTACAATAAACATAGGACTGCACATATCCCTTCAAATTAGTGTTTTTGTGTTCTTTAGGTATATACCCAGTAACGTGATTACTGGATCACAGGTCTATTTTTAATTTTCAAGGGAACTCCATTCTGTGTTCTACAGTGGCTGCACCAGTTTGCTAACAATTTCAACCTTTAAATAATGGTAAAAGTGTAAAATTTATTTTCAGATGTATCTATGAGAATTTGAAGACATTGTCATTAAAATGTCTTGATCAGGAAGTATAGACATTTCAAGCACTAAATCTGCTTATGGAAGTTCTCTCAAGCTTTTCATTAAACTTTTGAAATTTTTTTTTTAAGTTTTATAGAAGTTTAATATTTCACAGTTTCCATAGCACTTTACTATTCCATTTTTTCTCATAATTATAAGAAAAAAGTAATGAGCTTGTTTTTTGTTTGTTTGTTTGTTTGTTTTTTACCAAGGCCCATAAGAGGTGTTCTAAATCCCCTCCAAATTATCAACATGCCACAGAAGTTTTATCATTTTCTTTGTGTGCTGTGACCTGAAAAAGGCTAGGAAGCACCCACCTAGAGAATCTCTTACACCTGCACAGGCACAGTAGGAGATATGTACAAGAGTGTTTCTTTCTTTTTCTTAACGTGTATTTTTATTTTTGAGAGAGAGAGACAGAGAATGAGTGGAGGAGGAGCAGAGATGGAGGGAGACAGAATCCGAAGCAGGCTCAGGCTCAGGCTCAGGCTCTGAGCTGTCAGCACAGAGCCCGATGAGGGGCGCGAATTCATAAACTGCAAGATCATGACCTGAGCCAAAGTCGAACACTTAACTGACTGAGCCACCCAGGCACCCCATGTACAAGTGTGTGGTAATAAACACTGTTTGTAATAATGAAATCCTGAAAACAACTTATCTCCATCAAGAAGAGAGTGGATATATACATTGTGCTATATTCCTGAAAAAGAATGCTATGTGTATGGTATAAGAAGAAAAATGAATAAGCCAGAGTTACATATAATAAATGGACAAATTTCAAAAACTATGAAATGAAAAAATCAAGGTGGGAAAAGTTATATATCCTTTCTACAAATTTTCCCAAATTTGAAACAATGGTATATATTTATGGATATACACATATGTGATAGAAGTTCAGAAACAAACATGTGAATGATGAATACCAAAACCAGGACAGTTGGGGCCTCTGAGAAAGGAATGGGATCTGTGGGGGCATTCTGGGAGATTGTACTGTATTTATAAAGTTTTTTGTTAAAAAAAAAAAGGCATGAGAGCTTGGTTGCTCGGTTGGTTAAGTGTCTGACTCCAGATTTCAGCTCAGGTCATGATCTCATAGTTTGAGAGATCGAGCCCCACCTTGGGCTCTGTGCTAACAGCTCAGAGCCTACTTGGGATTCTCTCTCTCCCTTTCTCTCTGCCCCTCTACCCACTCAAAAATAAGTAAATAAAAATTAAAAAAAAAAAAAAAAAAAAGGACCTGAAGCAAATACACGGCACAGTGTTAAGATATGACAGACCCGGAAGGTGGATATACCAATCTACTTTTCTCTATATTTGTGTGCTTGAAACATTTCATACCAAAACAAAACGGATCCTAAATCTGATCATTCTTTACTAATTCCCTGTTCCTGAATGACCACGGTAGCCTCCCGTCTCATTTCCTTGCTTTCTGTCTTGTTCCACAATTATTCTCCACATGCTAGCCAGAATGATATTTTATAAATATATATCTGATTTGGGGCGCCTGGGTGGCGCAGTCGGTTGAGCGTCCGGCTTCAGCCAGGTCACGATCTCGCGGTCCGTGAGTTCGAGCCCCGCGTCAGGCTCTGGGCTGATGGCTCAGAGCCTGGAGCCTGTTTCCGATTCTGTGTCTCCCTCTCTCTCTGCCCCTCCCCCGTTCATGCTCTGTCTCTCTCTGTCCCAAAAATAAATTAAAAAACGTTGAAAAAAAAATTTAAAAATATATATCTGATCTACCATCTCCCTAGGCAAAACCTTTCAGTGGGTTTAATCACTCTAAAAATAAAAATTCAACTACATACCGCAGTCCACAGGCCCTTGCTTTATCTCTGGCATTTAGCTCTTAAGATCTTATTCTTCCTCCACTATCATTATTTATCCCCTCAAACGGTTTTATTTTTCTTTGGGAACTTCTCACTACCTCAAATTATATTAATTCATGGTTTATGGATATAGTTATTCCTAGAGTCCTCAGCTTCCACTAGAATATAAGTTCCATGAAAGTGGGGACCTTGCTCTCTGTCATATCTTTGGTGCTGAGAATATTTTTGACTTGTTAAGTATGACATATTTTTTGGATGAACAAATAAATGAGAGATTTCTTTTTCATTCAAAAAGGAGAGGAATAGGGGCGCCTGGGTGGCGCAGTCGGTTAAGCGTCCGACTTCAGCCAGGTCACGATCTCGCGGTCCGTGAGTTCGAGCCCCGCGTCGGGCTCTGGGCTGATGGCTCAGAGCCTGGAGCCTGTTTCCCATTCTGTGTCTCCCTCTCTCTCTGCCCCTCCCCCGTTCATGCTCTGTCTCTCTCTATCCCAAAAATAAATAAACGTTGAAAAAAAAAAAAAAAACCAAAAAGGAGAGGAATGACACTTTAGTGTTTTGTTTTGTTTTGTTTTGTTTTGTTTTGTTTTGTTTTGTTTAAAGGTGTAATCTAGGGTGCCTGGGTGGCTCAGTTGGTTAAGCATCCGACTTCGGCTCAGGACATGATCTCATGGTTCGTGGGTTCAATCCCCACGTCAGGCTCTGTGCTGACAGCTCAGAGCCTGGAGTCTGCTTCAGATTCTGTGTCTCCTTCTCTCTTTGCCCCTCCCTCACTCATGCTCTGTCTCTCAAAAGTAAATAAATGTTAAAAAAAAATTTTTTTTAAGATATAATCAAACACATAGAAGGGGAAAACTACAGGGTACTCTGTCAACAATAACAATAGCTAAGGCTCAGTAAGCACGCATTATGTACTGAGCATTTCCAGACACGAGGACCACATACTTTTGGGGTGCGCATCGGCCTCACTCCCTTCTCATAGGCCCTGAGAACCTATCTGTGACATGAAATCTTCCTCCCTAGTCACAGCTAATTGGATCTGGATCAAACGCTGGGTGAGAAAAGCTCATCTGTTAGCCAGGAGGAAGCAATCAGATTCTTTTTCTTGAAAATTTGTGCTGAGAGATGCACAGGCTAAAGAAGTTTGAAGATGAGTCACATTAATGGCAGGACAGTTTTGAATGATGGGAACAGCTGTTGAGGTCCCTGAAGCTGCACTGGTATCTGCCCTTTCTGGACTTGTTGGTCAATATTTTCTTGCCTTAAAGACATAGTTACCCCTCTGTCCTTCCCATGAAATCCAGTCCCTTCATTTTTAAAGTGAGTGTGGGTAAGCCTCTTTGTTTTGTTGATGACTCATCCTAAAAGCAGAAAAGTAAACAACCTCTTGATCAAAGAAACTTGACTAAGACAGTCTTTCCCAGGCATGGTCTCATTTAATTCTTACAATACTATGAGAGGGTATTACTATTCCCATCTTACAGATGAGGAGACAGCACTTGGGCAGGTCCAATACTGTTGCCAGTATCACAGAGCAGGAAAGGTTGCCATGCTGGACTCTGACTCAGGAGAGGAGCGCTGAGCTGCTACCTGTGGCTGCAGGAAGGGCAGAGGGAGGGGCTGTTGTGGAGATGAAGTTAGGAAAACAGAGCAAGCATTTTAATACTATTGGGGGTAAATTAGAAAATGAGCCTGATCTCCGTGATGGGGCAAAACCCAGATTTCATTCTGTTTTTGGATAAGATCCAGAAAAAGTTTTATTCTTGCATTTCAACAATCTTTGGCAGACGGAGATTTCTATCGACACGGAATGTCTGTATGATTAAAACGTTTTCTCTTCCCATTGGCGGAGTTGACAGTTTTGAAAGAATGGCAGGATTTTTTTAGCAACGTAAAATGTGGAGTTTTAACGACATATATTCAGAGGTGACTTATAGTTGACTGTCACAGCATTTGCAGTTAGGCAGGTATATTTCTGGTCATTCTTGAAAACTCCCCCTCATTCTTGCACGTCTAGAGAAGTCCCGTGGAGGGCAGTTTGACACAAGTGAAGTTGTGAGTACAGAAATCCAAGTGTTCATTTGGGGGAGAGGCTAGGGGAGAGAAATCGGTAGGGATTGATGGATTAAGGTATGATTTGAAGAGAGTAAACAATAAATCAAAGTTTATGATTGAAAAACATTCAGAATTCACTTTATATAACATCCTTGCTGTGTGAAAGAGAGGAATAACTTTTCTCCAACTGAAGTTGGACTGTGTTTTGAATACTTTATTTTTTTAATGTTTACTTATTTTTGAGAGCGGGGGAGGGGGCAGAGAGAGAGGGAGACACAGAATCCAAAGCAGGCTCCAGACTTTGAGCTGTCAGCACAGAGCCCTACGAGGGGCTTGAACTCATGACCCATGAGATCATGACCTGAGCCAAAGGCGGAAGCTTAACCAACTGAGCCACCCAGGTGCCCCATGTTTTGAATACTTGAGAAAATAATATGCCCTGTGAAACAAGTGGTAAAGCTTGAGCTCTGTCTCATATACATCAAATGACACAATGTGTGCATCAGACACAATTTTGTTACTTTGGTAAGTATTTAAACTGTTAAAAAAATTTTTTTTTGTTTTATTTATTTATGAGACAGAGAGAGGCAGAGCATGAGCAGGGGGGGCGGGCAGAGAGAGAGGGAGACATAGACCGAAGCAGGCTCCAGGCTCTGAGCGGTCAGCACAGAGCCCGACCCGGGGCTCGAACCCATAGACCATGAGATCATGACCTGAGCTGAGATCAGACGCTTAACCGACTGAGCCACCCAGGCACCCCAGTATTTAAACTGTTTAAAACACAAGCATAAGAAATATTAATGTGATGTATAAAAGGAGGGAAAATAAGTTTTTCTTGTTTCCCCCAATATTTTATTTTTAAAGGAGAAAGAGAGAGGGGATAGAGGATCCGAAACTGGCTCCACACTGACAGCAGAGAGCCCGTTGTGGGGCTTGAACTCACAAACCGTGAGATCGTGACCTGAGCTGAAGTCCGATGCTTCACCTACTGAGCCACCCAGCCGCCCCGAAAATAAGTTTTTCTAAGAAAAAGGAGAATTTTTCTTTTTCTCTGTAGGTATTAACAGGTTAGGAAGCTAATTGACACCTTAAAAAACTTGGTTCTGAGAGCCTGGAACCGACCATTCGCTCACCTCACACCGTCACAGTCCCTGGAGTTACCGTTGCACCAGAAAGGAAGAGGACGCTGGGCCACACTCACTTCCCGTTGAGTTGTCTAACGGTGTGTCGGTCAAAGTCCTACATGATGCTGAAGGCCACAACATGAGAGACAAACACTGTTGAGGTGTATTGTGGGAAACTCAGAGGCAGAGGACAATGGGAACTGCCAGATGTCCAATATCACAGTCCCCTATGGAGATGACAAATGGCACAGCTGGAGGCATACACCCCGGATAGCAAGATTGTTCTGATCTTGCCTGACGCTCCCAAAAGTGTGCCCATGTTAAAGAATGGAAAAGAAAACCAGGCCCAAGGGTCAGCAGTGGAAGAGGTTCATGTGGCCCCAAGAGGAGGAGGGCATGGGATGGGACATGGAAACATCTTCCAGAAGTGAAGATAAAATGGCCTGTTGAACAGAGGGGATGGGGGAAATAGCTGGAGGGGATTAAGGGTACACTTACCTTGATGAGCACTGAGTAATGTGTAGGACTGTTGAGTCACTACATTGTACGCCTGAAAATAACAGAACACTCTATGTTAACTATACGGGAATAAAACTTTTTAAAAAAGAAAAAAAATTATCTGTTGAACAGAATTTTGCTCTTATTTTTTTCTTTTAATTTATCTGGGTTGGGGAGGGAAGGTGTGCATGCCTATGTGTACATCCTGGATTCTAATCTAGGGATGAGTTTACTCCCCAGGGGACATTTGGCATTTGGAAAGGCGTGGAGACATTTTTCTTTGTCACAATTTTGGGAAATGCAACTGGTGACTAGTGGAGAGAGGCCAGGGGTGCTACTAAACATCCTAGTCTGCACAGGTCAGTCCCCCACAACAATGATCTTTCCCCAAATGTCAATAGGGGCAAGTTTGAGAAATGCCGCCCTAGCACAACAAATCTAGCTAGCAGAGAACTTCAGTGAGAAAAGTTGAGTTCTTTCCTTTTTTTTTTCTTTTAAGTAAATTCTATGCCCAACGTGGGGCTTGAATTCACATCCCTAAGATCAAGAGCTGCATGTTCTACCAGCTGAGCCAGCCAAGGCGCCCCTGAGTTCCTTACTCAAAGGGAAAACTTAGGTGTTTGCTTTTTCTTTTTAAGTGGTGTTTTTTTTTTAAAGATGTTTATTTTTTGAGAGAGAAAGGCAGAGAGAGAGAGGAGAGAGAGAAAAGCCCAAGCAGGCTCCGCTCTGTCAGCATAGAGCCTAATGCGGGCTCGATCTCACAAACCATGAGACTGTCACCTGAGCTGAAACCAAGAGTCCACACTTAACTGGCTGAGCCACCCAGGCTCCCCTAAAGTGGTGGCTTTAATGAAAACTAATTTTAAGACATGGTGAGATGAGACTGGGGAGGGACATACATGTCAAGATGAAGAGTTTGGATGATCTGGGACACCACTCTGGGCATAACTCTGTGGTCAGGTGATGCCTAAAGACCTCATCTGAGAATCTCCCCTCTCAGTCCTTACAGTCCCTGCCCCATTATTCTTCATCTACACTACTTCCATAGCCTCCCTTCTGACCTCTCAGCTCTTGGCGGTCATCTTTTCAATGTCACCTTAAATTTCTGAAGAGTATTTTCACTGCATATAGAATTCTAAGTTCATGGTATTTTTTTTTTCTTTCAGCACTTTAGAGATGTATTTTTCTAGTCATCTAGATTCCCAGGTTGTTTCCATGTTTTGGCTATTGTAAATAATGCTGCAATGAACTTGAGGGTACAGATATCTCTTCAAGAGGGTGATTGCATTTCTTTTGGATATGTATCCAGAAGTGCAATTGCAAGATCAAATGGTAGTTCTGTGTTTAACTTTTAAAGGAATCTCCAGGCTGTTTTCCATAGTGGCTGTGCCATTTTATACTGATACCAGCAAGGCACAAGGGTTCCCTCTTCATATCCTTGCCAGCATTTGTTATCTCCTGGCTTTTTAATAATAGTCATTCTTACAGTCAGGTGTAAGGTGATATCTCATTGTGCTTACGATTTGCATTTCCCTGACGATTAGAGATGTCGAGCATGTTTTCATGTACTTGTTGTTCCTTTGTAGCTCTTCCATTTTTTAAATCGGATTGTTTGGGTTTCTTTCGCTGTTGAGTTGTGTAAGTTTCTTGTATATTTTGGAGACAGACCCCTTATCAGAAAGATGGTTTGCAAATATTTTCTTCTGTTCCATAGGTTGTCTTTTCATTTTGTTGATAGTTTCTTTTGTTGTGAAGCAGCTTTTTAGTTTGATGTAGGCCCACTTGTTGATTTTTGTTTTTGTTGCTTGTGCTTTAGTGTCATATCCAAAAAAAATCATTGTCAAGATGGATATTAAGGAGCTTTTTCTTACGTTTTCTTCTAGGAGTTTTATGGTCTCAGGTCTTATGTTTAAGTTTTTAATCCATTTCAAGTTAATTTTTGTAAGTGCTGTAAGATAGGGGTCCAGTCTCATTCTTGTGCATGTGACTATCTAGTTTTCCCAACATCTTTTATTGAAGAGACTATCCTTCCCCCCTAGAGCATTCTCAGCTCACTTGTCAAATATTAGTTGGTCAAAATGAATTTCTTAATGTGAGTCTTGGTTAGAAACGTTTGAAAGCCAGTAGTCATGTGAAGGAGATTCTTTAGAAAAAATTATGTTAAATTTGGAAATAAGGCAAAACAGAGTATTATGACCTTTCAATGTCACACTAGAACAATGTTTAAGAGGTTCAACCTCTCTCCAGTAGGACTTTCTGTGATGATGGAAATGTTCTATCCGCGTGCTGCCCAATATATTAGCCTCTAGCTGCATGTGACAACTAATCACTGGAAATGTGGCTAGTGTGACTGAGGGATTGAATTGATAACCTTATTTAATTTTAATTAAAATTTAAATGTCAATGGCCAAAACTAGAGGAATGTATCTGTGTCTCTTAGAAAAAATTCCAAAGGCTGTGGTTCTATTGCCCTGTAGAACATTAACCAGTTTTGTATCTCACCTAGCAATCTTATGCTAACTTTGTTTTCTTTAAGTGACTGCAAATACCTGGTACCTCAAAATGCTCTTTAAACCGCCTCTACCATTTAACTGGCTCCCTCAAGGACTTAAGGGGAATCTTTGACATGTGTCCATTCATATTAAAGAGTTACGTTTTTAATTTTATGAAAATCACATCAAAACAATGTAATAAGAACAGCATGAAAGGTATGTAAAGAAATCAGGAACAATTTTCTCTCTGCCTAAACTCTGCTTGGGGTAACTGTAGTGATAGAAAAAGCTCCACTAAATTGTCCTAGAAGGTGACTTCTGAGCTGAGTCTTAGGAGGCAATATAGGGTTTTATTGGGCAAATGAGGTGGGAGTGATCCTCCAAGTAAAAGAAACCGTTCAGTACTTTATAAATCATGTATGCTGGATGGTGGGGTGGGGTATGCCTGGGTTGGGGTGGGAATGACAATTGAGCCTGGACAGGGAGGGTAGAAGTGGTGTAGTGGAAAGGCACAGTGCTTTAGTCAGGAGACCTAGTTTTGCATCCTAACGTTATCTTGTTGGATAACTTAGAATTGGCTAATTTGGCTCTTTGAGCCCATTTCCACAACTGTAAATTGGGAGTAGTAATAACTTGTCCATGGGGTGTTAGGATTAAATTAGATAGCCACGTAAATCACATAGTGCATTGTCTGGTACTACAGATGTTTAGTAAATTATAGCTAGTGTTTCTAAGGAGAGTGGTCAACAGTTTCAAATGGTGCTAAATTTAAATAAGACAGAGTGTAAAATAATCTATAATTGGCTTTCCTAATTAGGAGGTTATTGAAGACTCTAGTAAGGACAACTTCAAAGAGGTAGAGGCAGAATGCGTTGAGAAATGAATAGGAAGTAACAAAGTGAAGAGGGTAGCCAGTCCTTTCAAAAACCTTGAAGTGGGGGCGCCTGGGTGGCTCAGTCGGTTGAGCAACCGACTTGGGCTTAGGTCATGACGTCCCAGCTCATGAGTTTGAGCCCCACGTCAGCTCAGAGCCTGGAGCCTGCTTTGGATACTGTGTCTCCCTCTCTCTCTCCCCCTCCTCAGCTCATTCTCTGTCTCTCTCTGTCTCAAAAATAAATAAACATTAAAAAAGCATGGAGTAGATGGGAGAGAGGTGATTCAATTCAACAATCATAAGATTAGAAGGGGTGTGTGTGTGTGTGTGTGTGTGTGTGTGTTTTAGATTGAGGAAATCTGAATATTTTTGTATCCTCTGGGCAGAGGATGGAAGAAGAAACCCGAAGATAATGAAGAAGGGATGGTTTAGAATAGGATTAACAGGAAGGGAGACAGAAGGGAAAGATATCGAAGACACAAAGTAGCTAACACAAAGAAGAAAATGAAGCAGAGGAAAATGTCAAGTCCATGTTTGTCCACTTCGAGTGAGCTTAGGTCTGGTGTGGAGGGAGTTGGGGGAGGAGGGAAAGGTTGATGCACACTCTGCATCCCAGAAAGCCTCTGACAGCCAAAGTCCACAGCAGATTCTTCCAGTCTAAAAGGACCACTTGGAGGCATCTCAAAGTAAAGCAGGAAGCTCCTTCCAAACCTTTACCTTAAAAGGGAGGGAGAAGGAGGCCTGGAAAAGATGGATGTTAAAGTGTAGTCTTGGGAACGCAAACATTGGGTCACAAAGAACTCAACAATTGCCGAAATCAAGGACAAGTACTCTGGTACAGAAACCTGGTAACTTGCATTTTAGAGACAGAATTAAGCGAGCTGAAACAATTTCAAGCCCCGCCCAAGTCCTGTCAATCATCCCCTCTCCATTTCTTGATTGGTCAGTGCAGTGCAAACGCTCTGGCTTAAACGGGCTTATTTTAGCATTGATTGGCATGAGAAAGAATCCAATGGTGCCCAGTGATTGGCTGACCTCTCTAGGCTCCGGCCAATCCTGAAAGGGGCGGGCTGGTTAAGCGTCAGGTTCCCCCAAGCAGCTTTCCTTGGAAGTACTGGTCAGCCCAGTGACTGGCCCTTTTCTCCTTTCCGGCCCTAATACAGTAGCCGATGGAGCTTTCTTACCAGACCCTCAAATTCACGCACCAGGCACGGGAAGCGGTAAGGAAAGCATATACAAAAAAGAAAAAAAAGGAACCGTACCAGGAACTCCTCTCCCCTGTTGCTTCAGGCCGATTCGCGTGTCTCTGGTTGCTATGGCGACAGAGTCCCCAGCCGCGTGGCGCAAGCGCAGTGAGGGACGGTAGGCCCCACTGGTCAACTCCCGGGGCTGGGCTTGAGGTGGTGATGGGGATAGGATGGATCCGGGACAGGGGCGGGTTTGGGAGTGACTACGGGTTTGATGAAAGGAGCTGCAGTTTGTGATTGAGGAAACGGTTTGGTAT
Source organism: Herpailurus yagouaroundi (assembly GCF_014898765.1). Classification (NCBI taxonomy): domain Eukaryota; kingdom Metazoa; phylum Chordata; class Mammalia; order Carnivora; family Felidae; genus Herpailurus; species Herpailurus yagouaroundi. The sequence continues at coordinate 27,622,793 of NW_024412397.1, read as the reverse complement.
TTATTAAACAGGCTGCCTTGATGGGTGAGCGGGTTTGGGGGAGTGGTCAAAATGAAGAGTGTTGAAAAGCAGGACAGCTCTGACCTGCGAGCTGGGACACTGGCTTCTGGTCCTGATTGGCCACTTACCGAGGCCGAGGGATCTTAGGTATTTAGTTCTCCCCTCGCGCTTGAGTTACCTTATTTGAAAGTAAAGTAAATGGACTATAATCCTTTTCACACGAAGATTACATGAACTTTACAATACGTACGTGGTTTCTGTTGTATCATCTGCTAAAAGGCCAGCAGTACTTTCCACAACAACGCACATGAATTGAGGACATAATGCCAGACACTGGGGAGAAAACAATGCTTTGGTGGGGAGAGAGGATAAATAAAATTAAGTTAAAAAAAATACTGATGGGGGTGCCTGCGTGGCTCAGTGGGTTAAGCGTGGGACTCTTGATCTCAGCTCACGTCATGATCTCACTGTTGGTGAGATCTAGCCCTGCTTAAGGCTCTGCACTCTTAGCTCCTGGGATTCTTTCTCTCTTCCTCTCTCTCTGCTCCCCCCGCTCCCCACGGCTAGCTCTCTCTCAAAATAAATAAACTTAAAAAAAAAAAACAACAACAAAACTTATACGTGGGCCCCACCTCTAGAGATTCTGATTTACTGATGTGGGATGGATTCTGTGCATCGACATTTTTTTTTTTAAGCCCAACAGGTGATTACAGTGTGTAGCCAAGGTTATGAATCTCTGCCCTAGTGTGTCCCACTTTTTAAAAATACTAACAATACAAAAGATGATGTAATCTTCTGTTTGGCCTCACATTCGCCTCTACCTACCAACCTCCATTCCATTCCAGCTTCTGGAAAAGATTGGTGACGCTTGGTGTTGCTACTGCCTCACGTCTGGATTGTGCTCAAGCCCATTTCAATCCAGCCCAAACTACCCACATCAGAGCCTTTTGTGTTGTCTTTTAATAAAGCGGATTCCTGGATCTCACCAAGATTTACTGAATCAGAAATAGTTTGGGGGGCGCCTGGGTGGCGCAGTCGGTTAAGCGTCCGACTTCAGCCAGGTCACGATCTCGCGGTCTGTGAGTTCGAGCCCCGCGTCAGGCTCTGGGCTGATGGCTCAGAGCCTGGAGCCTGTTTCCGATTCTGTGTCTCCCTCTCTCTCTGACCCTCCCCCATTCGTGCTCTGTCTCTCTCTGTCCCAAAAATAAATAAATGTTGAAAAAAAAATTAAAAAAAAAAAAAGAAATAGTTTGGGATAGGGTCTTGAAAAGTGCCTTATAAACACACACCCAGGTTTAAAAACCACTGCCCTCCGATTAAGCTTCCCACTTCTGCTCAGGTCCCAGCCTCTCACAGGGCTCTGTGGTGACAGCTCGGAGATTTGGAGCCTGCCTGGGATTCTGTGTCTCTCTCTCTGCCCCTCCCCTGCTTGTGCTCTGTCTCTCGGTCTCTCAAAAATAAATAACCATTAAAAATAAATAAAACCCATTGCCCTAAATAGTCTCATACATTTTCATGATTTCCAATGCCATCTATATGCCCACAACCCCCTACTACCCAAACTGACTCTAGACTGGATTACTTTGCTGGGCCCCAAGCCCACATAGTGTCCTAGAAGATGGAAATACAGAGAGGACAATGAATCAACAGATTACTTGACAAATCTTGTGTCATGTGTCTGCATCTTAATTTGTTCAATATCTGACTTTTTGCCTTCTCTTCTAAAACCTGTACCTTCGTCTACTTGGGAATGTGAAACCAACATCCACCCAATTGCTCAAATCAGAATTCTCGGAGTATCCTTAGCTCCTTCCTCCTAGTCCCTCCCTTCTGTCCTCTACATAAGGAAGACAGCAGCAAACCTTTTGTTCCACTTCTACAATAGGTCTTTAATCATCCCTCTCTCCACAGCTGAGAGCCTGACCCAACCACCATGATTTTTTACCTGAACCACTGCAACAACCTCCTAACTATTCTTCCCATTGGTTTTTGCCTCCCTCTAGTCCATTCTTCATCCAGTGATCTTCCTAAAATCGTGTCACTCCCTGGCTGGGGTCCTTTTATTGGCTTTTCATTACCCTTGGGATAAAACCCCCGAACTTTGACATAACCTACGGAGTACTGCAATGATGTGGCCCAACTTCCACATCCAGCCTCTTCCTCACCACCTTCCACTTTGCCTCCCACAGCTCCTTTGATCTGTGGCACGTTCTCTTTGATCTGACATGTCTCTGAACTCCATATACTCTGTACCATACAAGTTAGTATTTAATTGTGATTAATTTGTTCCTATCTGTTTCCTGCATGTAACGAGGCCTCTCCAACAGAATTCATGTAGCCTCTCCAACAGAATTCATGTAACTTGAAGGCACACCCAGTTTTATTTTTTCGTTTTATTCCCTAGGTGGTGCTGAGAGACATATTTAGGTATGCCCATTGGTGTCTCGATTTTGCAGGGGGTGCAAGTGCAAGGAGTTGTGATTAGTTGTGTCTGCAGAAGGAATAAGGTGGAGGTGGGTGCGGTGATCTGGTGAACTGGATATAAAAAGGACCGTGTGTCCACAAGGAATTTTGATCATCTACATCATCTACTATATTAGGAATTCCAGAATACATGCTTCTTATTTGGCTGATTTTTATTGTTGTTTCAAATATATATATGTATGTATACATATGTATATACATATATATATATATATATATATATATATATATATATATATATTTATACGTATATATGTTGCTCTGAGGTCTTCGATTTCTCCAAGAAGAAATCCTCTACACTTTCCTACAGGAATGAGGGCAAAATAAGCATGATTGCCATTGTTGTAGGAGTTAAGCAGGGAAAGGCAGCTATGTGGAAGGTGGGGGTTTCTCCTCACTTAATTACTTATTACTTATACTTAATTACTCCTTCCTTAATTACATAATTGGGTACTGGAGCACCTGGGTGGCTCAGTCAACTAAGTGTCCAACTCTTCTTGATCTGGGCTCAGGCCTTGATCTCAGGGTTGTGAGTTCAAGCCCTGCTTTGGGCTCTGCGCTGGGCATGAAGCCTACTTTAAAAAAATATATGTAATTGAATACTTAATTACTCTTTCCTTCCCAAAGTTTATCCGGCTGTGTTTCTCCTCAGGGTAAATGTCCAATCTTTAGCCAGGGGAGGGGAGGGATTGTCACCTGACTGGGGTGAGGGAGGGAATCTCTTATACTGTGTTCAGCCTGCTCCTCATTACTTCTGTCCTTAGCGGTGCCTGGTGACTCCAGAAGTAGCCAGTGCCGTGAGTTCCTGTAATTGTCTAGGGCTCTGTCATACTTAATGTGCTTCTTGTTCACTACTTTACCTACAGGTGTTGGTTTTCTTTGATTTTGGTTGTCTTTGCTGTTGTCTTTTTTTGCTCTTTTTAAAAAATGTTTATTTGTTTATTTGATGGCGGGGGAGGGCAGAGAGAGAGAGAGAGAGAGGAGAGGGAGAATCCCAATCAGGCTCCATGCTGTCAGCACAGAGCCCAACATGGGGCTTGATCTCATGAACCGTGAGATCATGGTCTGAGGAAAATCTAGTCGGATGCTCAACCGACTGAGTCACCGAGGTGCCCCTCTTTGCTCTCTTAAGTCAGCAGGCATTTATCTATTTGCTTTCCATATTTCAAATTTTTTTATTTTTTATTTTTTAAATAAATTTATTGTCAAATTGGCTTCCATACAACACCCAGTGCTCATCCCAACAAGTGCCCTCCTCAATGCCCATCACCCACTTTCCCTCTCCCCCACCCCTATCAACCCTCAGTTTGTTCTCTGTATTTAAGAGTCTCTTATGGTTTGCCTCCCTCCTCTCTGTTTGTAACTTTTTTTTCCCCTTCCCTTCCCCCATGGTCTTCTGTTAAGTTTCTCAGGTCCCACTAATGAGTGAAAACATATGGCATCTGTCTTTCTCTGACTTATTTCATTTAGCATAATACCCTCCTGTTCCATCCACGTTGCTGCAAATGGCAGGATTTCATTCTTTCTCATTGCCAAGTAGTATTCCATTGTATATATAAAACACATCTTCTTTATCCATTCATCCATTGATGGACATTTAGGCTCTTTCCATAATTTGGCTATTGTTGAAATCGCTGCTATAAACATTGGGGTACATGTGCCCCTATGCATCAGCACTCCTGTATCCATATGTCAATTTTGTGGTCATAACTGCTTGTTGTCACTCTTCTAGGGTCTTTGTCCTTTTCTTTTTCACTTATTTCTGCTCTAATCTTTATTATTTCCCTCCTTCTACTGGCTTTTTGGACTTTGTTCTTCCAGATCCTTTAGATGTAAGGTTAGGTTGTTTATTTGAGATTGCGAGATTTTTCTTGCTTTTGAGGTAGGCCTGTATTGTTATAAACTTCACTCTTAGGACAGCTTTTGCTGCATCTCGCGGATTTTGGACCATTGTGTTTTCATTTTCATTTGTCCCCATGTCTTTTTTTGATTTCTTCTTTGGTTTCTTGGTTGACCCATTCATTGTTTAGTAGCATGTTATTTAGCCTCCGTGTATTTGTATTCTTTGCAGATTTTTTCTTGTGATTGATATCTAGTTCCATAGTGTTGTAGCTGGAAAAGATGCATGATGTGATTTCAATGTTTTTTAATTTACTGAGATTTGTGGCCTACCATGTGATCTATCCTGGAGAATGTTCCATGTGCACTTGAAAAGAATGTGTATTCCGCTGTTTTGGGATGGAATGTTCTGTATTTATCAGGTCTACCTGGTCTAATATGTGGTTCAGAGACACTGTTTTCTTGTTCATTTTCTCTCTGGATGATCAATCCATTGATTTAAGTGGGGTGTTAAAGTCCTCTATTATTACTGTATTACTGTCAATTTCTTCCTTTATGTCTGTTAATAGTTGCTTTATGTATCTGGGTGCTCCCATGGTGGGTGGAGTCTTTGTTCTTGACGGATCATTGTGTTTTTATTCCTTTATCATAGTTTTAGTGTGGTTTTGGGAGGAATAAAAGATAAATGGTCTCTAGAGCATTTTTTATTTTACAGATATTTATTGAATACCTACCGAGTACAATGAATCACAGTAGTTGCTTTTGCAGGGGTTCAGAGGAGTGAATATATAAAATCAACTAATGTATGATTCATATCTAAAAGATAACTTAGGGGTGTCTGGGTGGCACAGTTGGTTAAACGTTGGACTCTTGATCTCAGCTTAAGTCATGATCTCACAGTTTGTGAGTCTGAGCCCCACATCAGGCTCTGCACTGATGGTAGAGCTTGCTTGGGATTCTGTCTCTCCTTCTCTCTGCCCCTCCCCTACTCATGCATTCTCTCTCTCTCTCTCTCTCTCTCTCTCTCAAAATAAATAATAAAAATAAACTTTAAAAATTTTTAAAAAGAAAGAAAAGATAACTTAATTTTTTTGTTGGTTTCAAGTTAGGCGTTTGTCATACATATACTTATGTATTCAAATTTGGTTTTAAATATGGTTATTTCTTTGGAAATGATAGGAGCTGATGGCTGAACATAAGAGAGTTAGACATTTTTGAATTCATATCCTGGTTTTTACTTAACACTGAGGTAAATACTTAGTAAACACTTAGCGCCCAACATGTATCAAACATGGTACTGAGATATCCATAAATGGGAGTATTGACTGTTGATTACCCTTAGAACATGACTCTTCTCTTGGTTTTCATGATACTACTACTTGGTTTTCAGTCTCCTAGTGTTCTACTTTCCTTCTTGGCTTCCTCGATGAGCTTCCCTTTCTCTGCCCCTTAAAGTCTTGCGCTTTAGGATCTGAACTTGCCTTTCTTGGTCAGCCGGCTTCTCAGACTTGATGCCTCCTTGATGCAGTAAGCAGACATCACCACACCTCCTTTTTCCCTGGAAATCATAATTGAATTCTTCCTTGTTGACCCCTTTCTCCCACCCCAGGAGACAATAAGCTCCTTAAGGGCAAGGACTCTGGCAAGTTTCTTTCCTGACAAGCACACTGGTCATGCTTTTTCAGCGCTTCTCAGTCCTTAACATGCACACTGAACACTGAGATGTTTTGAAAATGCTGCTTCGATCCGGTAGTTCTGGGGTGGGGTGTATGTCGTGAGCTCTCGTGTAATACTCTTACTGCTGGTGATCTTTGGGTAGCAAAGATCTGGGAATGGAGAATTTGCTCCGATTCCATTTTAAACGTAGTGTTTAATTGAAATAAGACTGTTTCCAATCTGTATGCCCCTGCCACTTTCTTCTTTCCAACTTGAATTTAAAATCCTCTAAAATGTGCTAAGGGCAAGGCACCTCCAAGGAGCAGTTGCTTCAGTGTTTTTAATTTGACCACACGTTCAAAACAAATAAACAGTAATTGGTATCAGTGTACAAGAATGCTTTTGGAAAGCCATAATTGATCCACACATTCATGTGTGACACAAAATAATCCTGAAGCAAAGTTAATTTTATTCATTCTCATGTGTCATCATATGTACTTTTCAAAAGTTGTGACTTTGCGTCTGTGAGCCTTTGTATTAAAAATATCTACTCTAAGTGTTAGCTAATTAATGAGGTGGTTGACTAGGTTTGCAAATGAGTGTTGTTAAATGCCTTAGCTTTTATTAATTGCATGGGCCCCTAAAAAAAAAGAAGAGTAATTGAAAATTTAATTACATCAATGTTTTTCTTCAAAGAACTGAGGCGTATTAAACTTTAAATGTTTAAGCATTTAAGCATCTATTGAAATACCAATAGCTATAAACAATGTGCAGTTCTAAATACTAATTAAACAAACTCTAAATCACCATAAAGCAAAGCTGAATTTTAAGTAACTTTTATGTTTTAAGTGCTCTTCTCTGCTCTTACATAAGGAAGATTAACCACTTCACTGCTGACCACTGCTGCAGCCTTGTGGGTATCCTGTAAAATGTGGTGGCTGCCGTGGGACCACGTTCTTTCTGAACTTGGACCAAGACAGGGAGACTAATCAGACAACCTGGAACACTTTGCTGATGTCAGATGGCTACTCTTGGACACTTGTTTTTGTGTTTTATTTCTTTTTTTAACCACTAAAAGAGAATATGAGAGTATACAGATACGAATTTGTATATTTGATGTCTTGGGTTAAAAACACCCTTTCCTTTGGAAAAAATAACATTTATCAGGTTTTATTTTTAAATGTAAAAAGTATATATCTCACCACCCAGATAAAGCTTGTAGGCATTAAAACAATTGATATAGCCTTCTGCTTTCCACTGTGATAGCCTTCCTGCTGTACAAAGCTAGAAAACTGGCCTGCAGTTTATTTGTATTATAGATGAATAATCTGTTTTCAGACAGTGAACAATGTGCTCATGAGTAAAGGCCTTCCGCTTGAAAGAAGTAACTGGGTTCTGGCCCACACGGGAGTATCTACGCAGAGCACAGATGAGACAGAAAGGAGTTTGGGGAGAAAGGGGACCAGAGAGGAGGGTCTATGCAAACAAATTGCTCCATATTTCTGAGTTTGGGGCTGAATACTAAGCTGTGCATCCACCGAGTAAAAATGTACAAAGCTGGGGGGGAAACCAATTACCAGGGAACAATAAACTGAACACCTACCTACTGGTGCTCATAGAACCTCCTTATAGCATTGAAAGTCATCTTAATGTCAACCAGCCTGAGTGGAGAAATGTTGTGGACCAGCAGAGCACTTAGCTGAGATTCCGGGATTCTGTGCTAAACCAGCCCTAGAGCAAGGCTACTTTAGATATATCTTCCCTAACAAAGCTTAAGTACAAGACATGATAAGATCAGACTTACCTGTAAGTAACTGAACTATCTGCCAAAGTAAAACTCAACACACTTAAAAGAAGACAATAAAATCCAGATATTTGCAAAGACTGACATCCAATAAAAAACTACTAGCAGTCATAAGAAACAGAAAAATATAATAAAACCAGGACAAGCATCAGTTAACAGAAATGGGTTTAGAAATAGTAGAGAAGACAGCATTAGCAGACAAGGACTTTGGGGACCTCAGGAAAACATAAAGAGGAAAAAACCAGAAGATACAAAAAGAATAAAACACAACTTACAGAGTTGAAAAAGACGGTAATTTTAATCTAAAAGACTCACTGGAAACTATCTAAACCACAGCACATAGAAAAAGTCTGAAGAAAAAAATGGACAAAGCCTCAGTGACCTGAAGGACAATGTCAAGTAGTCTAACGTATGTGCAGTTCATAGCCCAGATTGGAGATGAAGACGAGGAAAAAATATGAAGAAACCATGGCCAAAATTTCCCCACAAACCCAAGAAACTCAAAAACTTGCAGGCAGGATACACATTTGTTGACTGTGACAATGCCATCTGCTACATCATAAGCTGCCCTCGGAGACACCCATGTGGCAAGGAACTGAAGGAAGCTTCCAGCCACTAGCCGACAAGAAACTGAAGCTCAGAGTCCTACAACTCATAAGGGACTGAATTCTGCCAACAGCCATAGGGGCAGAAGGAACACATTTGGGTGACAGAAATGTTCTAAGTCTGGGTTGGAGTTTTGATTACAGATGTGCACACATTCATGGGACTGGACACTTGAGATGGATGCATTGAACTTTATTTAAAGGAGACCTTAATAAAGCTGCTTTCAAAAATGGTATAAAAACGCAGGGGTGCCCAGTGGCTCAGTTAGTTGAGCATCTGACTCTTCACTTCAGCTTAGGTCATGATTCCAGAGTCGTGGGATCAAGCCCCACGTCAGGCTCTGCACTGAGTATGGATCCTGTTAAAGATTATCTCTCTCTCTCTCTCTCTCTCTCTCCCTTTACTCCCTCCCCGACTCGCACTCTCTCTGTCTGTCTGTCTCTCTTTCTCTCTCTCAAAAAAATACATAAATAAAGGGGTGCGTCGTTAGTTAAGTGGCCAACTTTGGGTCAGGTCATGATCTCACAGTTTGTGAGTTTGAGCCCCACGTCAGGCTCTGTGCTGGGAGCCTGGAGCCTGCTTCAGATTCTGTGTCTCCCTGTCTCTCTGCTCCTCCCCTGCTTTCGCTCTGTCTCTGTCTCTGTCTCTCAAAACTGAATAAACGTTACAAAATTTTTTTAAAAATTAAAAATGGTATAAAAATTCAAACAGTATTTAACCGAAAGGTATATAATGAAAAGTAAATGCCTTCTTCCCTACTCTCTGCCCCCCTGCCCACTTCTGGTTTCTCACCCTGTAAGAAACTATCATCTATAGTTTCTTATATATCTATTTAGAAATATATTTACATGTCATACTGCATATATATTTATATCTTTTTCTTTTCACAGAAGAGATTATTTTCTTCATTCTGTATTTCCCCCTTACTTTATTACATATCTTGGAAGTCTTTCCACAAATATTTATGGAGAACCTGAATGAGATACGTTAAGTTCTGGGGATATAGTGGTGAAAAAAAGATACTTCCTCTACCTTCATGGTGATTATATTTTAGTAGGAAAGGCAGCTAACAGGTAAACATAGGACCCCCAGGAAAGGAATTGCTGAAACATAGACTAGCCATACGTCCAACTTCCGTAGGTAATGCCAGACAACTTCCCACAGTGGTTATATCAGTTTATATTGCCCTTGCAGTGCATGAGAATTCCCATTGGTCCACACCGTTATCAATATGTGGTATTACCAATTATTTTTCCTTTATTTTATGTTTCCTTGATTACAAATGAGGTCAAGTACCTTTTGTTTATTAGCTATTTGGAGATGTCATTTTGCAAGGCACCTATTTTTCTTGTCCATTTTTCTATTGGGTTACTTTGTCTTTTTAATTGATTCTTTTGGGGAATGCACTATGTATTTGTATATTAATTCTTTCAAATGTTGATATTTTCAACATACCAAAATGTTCTCTTTTATGAACACAAATTCATATTTTAATAAAAGTCACTTTATTTATTTATTAAGTTTACTTATTTCTTTTGAGAAAGAGAGAGAGAGAGTGCTAGCAGGTTAGAGGCAGAGAGAAAAGGAGAGAGAGAGAATTCCAAGCAGGCTCCGCACTGTCAGGGTAGAGCCCAATACGGGGCTGGAACTCACGAACCGCGAGATCATGGCTTGAGCCGAAACCAAGAGCCGGTAGCTTAACCGACTGAGCTACCCAGGTGCCCCGTAAAAATCACTTTATCAATCTTTTCTTCTACAGTTAATGTTTTTTTTTTGTACCCTTAGAAAATCTTCTCCCTATTCCAAAATCATGAAAATATTCTTTTATATTATCTTCTAAAAATCATATTGTGCTCACATTTAGATCTGTAATCCATGTGAAACTGATTTGTGCACACACACACACACACACACACACACACACACGTACGTCTGTGTGTAAGGAAGGAGGTAGGACATACAATTTTTCCAAAAGCATTTACTGAAAAGATGTCCTTTCCAACACTGTTCTTCATCCATGTATATGCAGAATTGTTTCTGGGCCCTCAAGTCTGTTCCACTGGTCTAGTTGTCTATTTCCTGTGCTAATACCACACTGTCTTAATACCTATAGTTGCATAATCTCCATACCTATTAAATCAAATACTTCTACTGTTTTTTTTTAAATTAAATGGTTACTATTATTGACAAGACATATTTATATATTTTAGAATCAACTGTCAAACTCCACAAAGATTGGTGGACTTTGATTGGGATGGAATTGAATCTGAAGATAAACGTGAGGAGAATTGACAATTTAAAACTAATGAGCCTTCTGGTCAATGCCTATCTTTTTTCTGACAACGTTCGTAATTTTTTGTCAGGAGCAATATAGGGTTTTCCGCATATTTGGTCCATCTTTTGTTAGATACGCTTTTAGTTTCTTGATACTATTGTAAGTGGTCACTGCAAATGGTTTCTTGTTTTTTTAAACTTCATTTTATGTTTATTATTGGTATGTGGAAACGTCATTGATTTTTGTATGTTGATTTTATTTGAGCAGCATCGCTAAATTCATTCATTCATTCTAAGAATTGTTTGTGGATTCTTTTGACTTCTTTTTCTACACAATCATATTATCCATGAATAAAGACAGAATTAATTCTTTTCAAATTCTTACGCCATTTGGTTTTCTTGCCTAAACTTCCTGATTTAGACCTCTATTATAATGTTGACTAGAAGTGGGGATAGGAGGCATTATTGTACCTGAGGGGGGAGACACTAGCAATCCAGGAACATCTTAATCCAATTTCGGGGACTGAGATTTTTCTGAGCCACATAGACAATGGGAAACTGAGCTTGGGCAGCTTAACTTCTCCTTTGTCCTTAGCCCTGAGTCCTAGGACTGAGCCCTCCTTCATATTTTTTACCAGCATCCCCTATTATGCTGTGTCCTAGATTCTAACTTTTGCACCTATAGCACCTTGAGGTTGTCAAACATACTACTCGGCATCTTAGTATCTTAGAGGCAGGCAAATATACTTGGGAAAAAGTGGCTTAAATGTCTTGGTTATGTCTGTGGATTAATGAATACATGTACATATGCAGGTAGATCTATAGGGCAATAAAATCCTATAAGTGAAGTTGTTATGTCCAAGAGTTTTTATATGTGTATATTTGGCATAGGTGCATCTGTAGACTAAAGTTCTTGTGGAACTCAATGAAAACCATCCAAATGAGAGCATTTTTTAACCATCCCCATTGAGCTTGCTGTAGCAAAGGAGTCGGGTACCATCACTTGCATGTATCTGGCAGAGAATCAAAGGCAGGCAAGGGAGTGGGAAAGCTTTGCAGTGAAAAAAAGGAAGGCTTCAGGTATTTTCTGATTGGAGGTTGTTGACTTGGGGAAAGCTGGAGGCAGGCTACCCAGAAGCAGGGTACCTTATGTACCTGATTTGGACAGCATATTTGGCTTTCTCTGCTCTGTCCTGATTTGGAAGCTGGGGGCAAAAATTGTGAGGCTGTCAGTTGTTGACCGAATCCTGACCGTTCTGGGCCAATTGCTACAAGAGGCTGTGATTTAGTTTCCTGGACTGCTTGCCGTGGAGGCTGTGGTTCCGTGTTCTGGGTTGGTTGCTGCAGAGGTTGTGGTTTGGCTTCCTGAGCTTATGTGGGTCTGACCATTACCCATTTATATATTCAGTCTCTCATTCGTAAAGTGATGTTGCTGTACCAAAGAATGTATGCTTTCAGCATTTTGCCTATTAACTCCAATAAACGTTGTATCAATTTACACTTCTACTAGTAATGCATGATAATTTGTTCTAACACAGCAGGCTGTTCTTTTGAACTTGACTCATCTAATAGGTAAAATTTTGTATCACATTATGTTTTTCATTTGCATTTTTGTAAGATTGAGCATCTTTTCATACAATTAAGAGTCATTTGTGTTTCCTTTCCAGTGCACCATCTTTTCCTATGTTTTGCTCATTTTTATAGCAAATTGTGGTCTTTTTTTCCCGCTGATTTGTGAGAGCTTATTATATATAAAGGAGGTTGGCCTTTGAATGTTTAAAAAAAAAGGTAAATCTTTCCCAGATTGCTGTCTTTTGACCTTGTTTTTGATTTCTAAAATTTTTATGTAGTTAAATTTATCAGTCTTTTTAATTAATGGTTTCTGGGTTTGTGTCCAAGAAAGCCTTATTTACTCTGAGATTAAAAAAAATAATTCCATGCCAAGTAGTTTTATGTATGTATGTATGAACAATCTGAGAATACTACTTATTAATTAAAACAATGTCTTATTGTTTACAGAGGGGCTACTTGACAAAACTCTAATTGATCTTAAAGTCCTCAGTAAAGGGGCGCCTGGGTGGCTCAGTCGGTTGAGCGTCTGGCTTCGGCTCAAGTCATGATGTCACAGTTTGTGGGTTCGAGCCCCGCATCAGGCTCTGTGCTGACAGCTCAGAGCCTGGAGCCAGCTTCGAATTCTGTGTCTCCCTCTCTCTCTGCTCCTCCCCCGTTCATGTTCTCTCTCCGTCAAAAATAAATAAAAACATTAAAAAAAAAATTTTTTTTTTTTTTTTTAAATCCTCAGTAAACCTGGGGCGCCTGGGTGGCGCAGTCGGTTAAGCGTCCGACTTCAGCCAGGTCACGATCTCGCGGTCCGTGAGTTCGAGCCCCGCGTCAGGCTCTGGGCTGATGGCTCGGAGCCTGGAGCCTGTTTCCGATTCTGTGTCTCCCTCTCTCTCTGCCCCTCCCCCGTTCATGCTCTGTCTCTCTCTGTCCCAAAAATAAATAAACGTTGAAAAAAAATGTTTTTAAATCCTCAGTAAACCTGAGGCTTCACGTCTTGGGAATTCTGGAGTATTCTCCAGGCGGGGAGGCAGTGGCTGTGGCACATAGATTCTCAGGTGCAACATTTGCAAACTACAGGAGGGAGCCTCCCGAAGTTTCCGCAAAGCAAGAGCCTCTGGTCTCCTGGGGAAGTGCCATCTCGGAACCCCCGCCGCCCTTGTCTCCCCCACCCCAAATTCCGTGTCCAAGGTAAGTCTCAGCTTATGTGGGGAGAATGTGTTCTTGAAGTCTAACACTGGCTTCGCCGTCATCTGGGCACTTTTCCTGGCGGGTTTCCACGGCACAGTGGGCACTGCGGGAGCTCGGCTTCTCTGATAATAGGTTAAAGCTGTCCCTCCGTCACCGCCGCCGAGGGCATGGTGTGGTGCTAGCTTGATCAGCGGCTCCTCCGTGCAAACGTCTCCCCGCTCCTTAGAACATCAGTAGGGCGCTGGGCCACCGACTTGAAAAGGACCAGCTTTGCTGGTCAGCCCTAGGGCTTATTGGCCCGTGCAGACCCCACGTTCATTGTCAGCCCTCACAGCCGCCGCCCTCGGGCCTCCCGAAGCTGCACGAACATCGCCCACCACGCCTCACGCTCTTCTGGATCTTCTCATTGGTGTCAATGAGTTTTCCATAATTTATCGATTTCTTCAACTAGCACACGACTGTATTTCTGTATGCGATATAGCTGATCGGCATAAAATCTCCAAAATGGGTTCAGGAACGGAATGCGTGGCTCCTCCCACTTCAAAGATCGATGTTGTTTTTAAGTATCCGGATGCACTGGTTGCACCAGGTCATCATTTTGTGGAGCTGGGCACACTTGGGACCACAAAACACCTGCATCTTTGAATTCATTCTGCGTCCGGTAAATCCAGCTTCTTCCTCTTCCTGGGATGAAGACAGCGATTCTTGCTTTGGTAGGAAGGAGCACAGCAATGCAAAGACAGGAGAGGCCGTAAGGGGCCTGTGCCCTGGGTAATGGGAGGTCTGTCAACACTGGTAGTGAGTCAGCGGGGACCTCTTTCCGCCTGGCCCGATGGGCTCCAGACGGCTGTGCCTTCCCTGACTTGCTTTTTTGTTCACCTGAGGTCATTTCTGAACCGAGTCCAAGTTTTCACTAGTGCTTTTAGAGTCATTCTGAAGTCCTTTTTCTCAGAATGCAGTAGCTGAAGTTTTCAGTCTTCCCACCCCCTGCCCCGGGGGGCGGGGGGGGGGCGGTCATAGTTGAAGCAGGACTCAAAAGACACAGTGGGTGGCTGCAATTCATCATCCAGATCTGCCTCCTCAACTTCAGGGAGGGAGCCCATTGGCTTTCTATCCAAATTAAAAGTTTTTATTTTCCCTTCCTGAATCCTTGGGTTGTTAGAACCTTCTCTTTTGCCTTGGGCAACAGGCCTCCTGCCCACTTTCCAAGTCTAAGCTGTCTAGACTTTGCTTGTTTTTGTCTGATTTGGTTTTCTCTGAGCCTTGAGCTCTTGCATTTTAAGGCGGTGCAGTCTGAAGCAACCGCGACGGAGTGAACACTTGTGAAGGCAGTGGCCCTCTTTCCTTCTTTCTGGACAGCCCTACAGAGGGCGTTTCTTCCTTGTGTTGTCTGGGGAGAGAGGCCTTGGGCTTTCCTCCCTGGAGAAGGCCTGGCGTGATTTCTGGCCGAGCAAAGCAGAGGACTTCTCATGTCCTTTGGCACCCACCAGGACTTTGTCCCTTTGGAAAGACTGGTGCCCCTTGCTTTGACTCACAGCCCCTTTCCCTTGGGGCCACCCAGGTGGCATTCTTGGCTGTATCCCCGTCTGTCCTGAGAGGCACCAGAGTTGCCTGGAGAAGGCCACTGCAGCGTGGGCCTCCAACAGGGATCTGTGCTGGTTCCGGGCAACTGCTGAGGACCCGCAGACAGTGGACGGGACAGCGTGTAACCAGAAGATTCCTGTTCTCAGGGCTAAATTGGAGCAACGCTGTGGCTCTTCCCGTCTCCTCTCACGACTGTGGGACACCGGGTGAGGCCTCTTGAGCTCGGAGGCTTTTCTGTGGTTTTTCTGTCTGTGCTCAGGGCCGTCTGATCGGCCGCTGGAGGCTTTTGCAGGGTTGTGGCTGGTCTCCCTCGGTTCCGGCCTCCTAAGGAGTGGTTCCAGGATGCTTTGGGGAATCCTCTTCTCCAAAGCAGGCTCAGTGTTTGATCCATGGGAGCCAGCCTCTGCCCCTGGGCCACGTCCCTGGCCAGGTCACTGGATTGCTGGTATTTGTGCAGGCGACTGACTGTCCCGCCACCCTGGTCTCGGGGAGCACAGCTACTGAGTGGAGCCAGGCAGAGAGTCCCTTCAAATCTTGTTGCAGCTTCTTCAGGTCAGGGCCTGTGGCTGGCTCGCCTGCAGCTCCTGCACCACGGGGTGCCCCGACCTCACTGCCCTTGCTCGGGCGGGGCTCATGTGCCACCTCTGGCCCCATGTGGACCTGGCCCGGACCAGCGTGCCCTGGAGAGCTGGGCCTGCAGCCTGGGCGTGCCCGGCAGCCCGGCTTCTGGTCCTCGGCGTGCGGAGCCAGCGCAGTGGCCAGCCCAGCCCCGGACCCTGACCCTGGCCCTAGAAAGACCCACCCACGCTGTCTGTGTGGGCTGTGGACCTTTACCCCAGGAAATTGACTCCTGTAGGGGGTCCCTGGGCCCCCTGCCCAGCTCTGGTCTGGTCCCTAGTGCCCTGCGCCTGCTGTTGACGACCTTTTCTAACCTCAGCTTAACCCAACAAAACGGGTAATACTGCCCCCATTTTATGAATGAGAGTACTGAGGTTTAGACAGATCAAATTAACTTGCATGTGGTCACATAATGGAAAGAGGTGAAGCTGGAACCTGAATCAAAGTAGTTTAGGTCCTGGGTGAACACACACCTCTGAGTAGGTGGAGGAATTGAGGCCTAGAGAGAGAAAGGGATTAGTTCAAAGTCACACAGTTTAGCCCCGTGAGGGCGGTAATAGTTCCTACATCTGGCTTGTCCCCCAAAGTGGTGTAGGACACAGGCATCGAATACATTCTTGAATGAATGAATGAATGAATGAATGAATAGCCATTTGCTCTGACCACCTGAACATTGGCAGTAAAGCCTGAGTCAGATGAGCCTAAGCCCAACTTCCCCCAATTATCCTTGAGGGCACTTACCCTTATCTTAGAAGGACTACATTTTATTTATTTAGTTTTTATTTATTTTTATTTAATTTATTTATTTGAGAGAGAGAGTGCAGGGGACAGGGGCAAAAGGAGAGAGAGAGAGAGAGAGAGAGAGAGAGAGAGAGAGAGAGAGAATGTAAGCAGGCTCCATGCTTAGTGCCAAAGCCTGATGTGAGTCTCCATCCCATAACCCTGGGCTCATGACCTGAGCTGATATCAAGAGTCCAACACTTAAGAAACTGATCCATTGAGGTGCCCCTGCACTTTATTATTACTACTATTACAACTAAAACTAATCACTTAATAGTCTTAACTTAAAATGGCAGCATTGATTATAGCTCCTTTGATTGGATTGGATCCAATTAGATCCTAGTCAGATCTCCCGGAATTCACCTGGCCAGACCCCTTGCCCAAATCAGGAAAGCTCGCTGGTTGCGCTTCCTTTATCTTTTTATATTTAAAGTTTTTAATCTCTTGAACAATGCTATGGGTATATGTTTTAAGTATTATTCAACTTTTCCTTCACTTTCCAGTTGTCTTAACATTACAAATAGTAGTTTACTTATAGTCTAGATTTTCCCCATCATTTTAGGTTTAAAGATACCCCAAGTCTTAGAATTTATTAGATTTAAGAATTCCTGACAGTTTTTATATTTTCAATATTCTCAGTAGTATCAATTGGCAGTTCTAATGTTGCATGATTACTTCCATAATCATAAATCAAGCGTAAAGAAACGAGAGGTAATGAAGAGAATAAATAAAATAAAAACACCACATTCCCACAACCCAGAGACACTATGGCGTTAACCAAAGGTGAACCTTAGTGTATATCCATACACCCCCCCAGATCCTTTTCTATGTGTATACAGTTACATACACACACATACGTTTTATCAAAATGAAATCACATAGTAAGTACTGTTCTTTAACCAACTAGTTCTCTAACCAGAGAACTTAGACAGTTCTCTAACTAGTCATGCATTGTATCTGGTTGTCATAGCCCTGAAGTCTCTTTGCATTGCCACAGCCCCCACCCGTACTTTCTCTATTGTTCTCTTCTTTTCTTTTTTATTTTCAACGGCACTGACTTGTTCCAGAAACCATGAGAACCGTTCTGCAGAACATCTCCCCTCCTAGATTTGTCTGATTGCTTCCTTGAGATCTCTATCTCTGAGGCTCGATCCCTGGAGAAAGAAAAGTTGGTTCTAAAGGCTTGATGGATTTACATCAAATCCTTTCATTTACCTCATAGGTGATACTGAGAACTTCACATCGCACATGTCAGGGGACTGATATTGCCTTTCTGTGCCCGGCAGTCTGATCTCCCCATCGTGCAGCTCTGTTGCAAGCAGAAAGTAGCCTGTGTGAGCATGGGCTTTTGAAAAGAACACAAATATCATAATTCCGCAATCTGGTTCAGTGTTGAATAACAATGGCACCGTGTGGCATGGAAAGTCTTCTGTGTTTCAGTAGACTTTATACTTCTCTGAAATCCCAAATTCCATCACCAGTTCATACTCAGGATTAACAAGTGTCTCTTCTCATGGAACACACTGTTCCTGAGCATAGCTGACCAGTTCTGACTTTGTATTAAATACAATAAATGCCTTCCCTGGATCCGTAGACACTCTTTTGGTAGTTCTAGTGCTTTGTCAAGTTGTACAGTGTTTGAAACTACGCAAGTTTCCTGGTACAAACAGGAGGTAATCAGGAAACAAACAAAAAACAAATTAGAACCTATGGGTATATATTCAAGCTTTTAAGTGAATATCAGATGCAGGGACTGTAAAATAGAACTATAATAAAAACATTTGAAAGGAGAAATGTGTCCTTTTTAACTGTTTGTTTTTGAGATGGAAAGCTTAATGCAAAATTTGGATCTTATTACAGAAATTGAAACGAGCCCATGCAAATTAATCTCCATTGCACCCGTAAAAAAGAAATTAAAAGCACTAATGTTGCATGTGGTGTATATACAGTAACATTTCCTAAATATCTTCTGGGTCTAAAACTAGGAATGATATTCAATGCTTCCTTTTCCTCAGGCTACAGTATCATAGGATTCAATTTTGAAACTGATAATGGAGGCATTTTTGTTGCACAATTGCCCACAAAGGAAATGAAGGAAGAAGAACACAGCCAGATCATTGAAGCAGAGACAAATGAGATCCCTCCCGTTCTATGTTCACTTCTGGTCCTCCTTTCTTTGGTAGACAGAAATTAACTGAGCATCTAATTGTGTCCATTTCAGGGGCACACCATCTTTTACAGTTTAAATTGGCCATTTGTTGATGGTCCATTCTTAGTTTTTTCATTCAGAAGACAACTTTCCATGCTAATTTGAATGGCCGGAGTATAAAGATGTTACAGATCTGGTAAACTTTACACTTTTAATCAATAACTTTATAAGACCACATTCTGTGTTTCAAGTGATAGCACATCTTAAATATTTCGCATTAGGTATTTAAACAGTATTTTCTTATACCTTTTTTCTGTTCTTACTAAATTCTGAACTACCACCAAACTTGTTTCAAAGAAAAAGTTGAAGTATTATTTCGAGGCCTGGAGCCCCCAAGTACAAGCCGTTTCACAATCTGCATAGTAGGAAAGCTCTCTTTGAAGCAGCTTCGTTACCAAACAGAATTCTGAATCACTGAACCAAAGGATGCCCCTGAATCCCCATCATCTGCCGTAGACATCAGGACTATTTGCCAAACATTGTGATTCTGGCCAAAACCCCCCGGAAATACTCTCAACTAGTGCTGGGATGGCTACCATTTTCCAGGAATGAAATCAAACCCCTGAACAAGCCTCTCTGATAGGTTATTTATATTCTTTGAAGAATATGGCCAACATTGCCCAGATCAGCCTAGGGTCTAGAAGTGCCTCCCTCTCAAGCATTAGACTTTTGTCCTCCAGTTCAGCCTGATCTCCCATGAGTTCACAGGTCAGAGGGTCCACTGTGTAAACAACACTCCAGGGAATCCAAGGGAGATAATTCTGACAAATCCTCCAGCTCAAGTTGTGTCGGGGTGGCTGTGAAACCAAAGGCCCTACTTATGGATGGTGGACGATACGATTCCTAGGTTTTCCAGCCTCTGTGTATGTGAGGTGAAGTGGAGCAGGTGGGGTCTGGAGTCACGGGGGTGGGCAGCGTGGTGTGGAGGAGGAGGTGCCTCTGGGTGACTTTGTATGGATCTTCCCCTCCCTGTGAATGAAAACATAGCCCTGCACCCCATACCTACCAAGCCTGGGCAGGGAACCCGGATGTCAGAGTGGCTCTCTGCCAAGGTGGTGGATGTAATTCCTTGGCCCAGAAATTTTCTAATCTGTGAACAGTCCAACCCAAGTTGACGTTTTGTTTGCTTTTTACTTGCCAACGTATTAAATTTAAACAATTCATATGGATTGGCACTTAAGTTGCCGTGTCCCCATCCCATTCCTGTGCCCAGAGGTAATTACATATCTGGGTTTTATTCCTTACTTCTTCTATGAGTGAAGGATTGTAGGTGTGTATGTGATTTTTCACTTTACGGTATGTCTTAGAATGATAGATCTACATATGCTGGAATTGGAAGATTCACAAGATACATTATTAAGTGGTGGGAAAAGGCAGGATGCCCAACAGTGTAAACAAAACTATCCTGTTTTCATAAACTTTAAAAAAGTTGCACATAGGTATGATGATAGGTATGATATAATATTCTGAACGATTACACAAGAAATTAAAATAGTGGATAGAAGGAAGAGAGAATCTTTTATTTTTATTTTTTATTTTATTAAAAAAATTTTTTTTAAGTTTATTCATTTTGAGAGAGAGCGACACACAGCGAGCAGGAGAGGGGCAGAGAGGGAGAGAGAGAATCCCAAGCAGGCTCTGCGCTGTCAGCGAGGAGCCCAATGTGGGGCTCCAACTCACAAACACAGGGATCATGACCCGAGAGGAACCCCGGAGTCAGATGCTTAACCGACTGAGCCACCCAAGGTCCCCAAGAATCTTTTCTTTTTAAACTGTACTGTTTGAAGTTTTTTTGTTTATCAAATTTAATTCAGGCTTGTGTTTCAAGCTTTCTTGCCCCAAGTAAGACAATATTTGGGGGCGGGGGGGGGGGGCA
>NW_024412397.1:27528473-27602212 GCF_014898765.1 Herpailurus yagouaroundi | reverse complement strand
CCCCCCCCCCCCCCCCCCCCCCCCCCCCCCCCCCCCCCCCCCCCAGTGAGTGGGTGGAACGAAAACACGACGTGCTCAGAATCTTTCCTCAGCGGTGTGAATAGATCCGGCTCATTCTTCTCACCGGTGCCTTGCTTTCCACGGTGAGCTTGCGCCGTGACTTATTTAACCACTGATGGATGTCTATAGCCTATTGCTATTTTTTTGCGAACGCGAATAATGTTGTATTAAACATCCTTGAACATTAATCACTGTGCATACATGGACTATTTCTACGATATAATATAATTGATCTTCTACAATGGAAATTACTAGGAGTGGAATTGCTGGGTCAAGGAGTCTGTGCGTTTTTCACTTTGATAGATTTTGCCAATTTGCTCTATAAAAGGTTTGCACTAGTTTACATTTCCACCAGTCATATGTGAGAGCATATTCTTTCAGACCTTGCCAGATCTTTAAAAGATCTTTCTTTTAAAGAAATGTGAGGGGCGCCTGGGTGGCTCAGTCAGGTGAGCGTGGGACTCATGATTTCCACCCAGGTCATGACCCCAGGGTCATGGGATTGAGCCCCACGTTTGGGCTTGGGGCTGGGCATGGAGCCTGCTTAAGATTCTCTCTCTCTCTCTCTCTCTCTCTCTCTCTCTCCCCCTCTCCCTCTCCCCTGTCCCCCACTCACGTACATGCACACACATTCTCTCTGTAAAAAAAAAAAAAAAAAGGAATTTTTGTTTTACTGAAAGAGTCTTATTTTTGTCCAATGAACTGAAGAAATATTAACAATATTTAAGGTGATTTCTTCAACTTTTCTTTAAATACTTAAAAAAATTTTTTTAATCTTCATTTATTTTTTAAGAGACAGAGAGACAGAGACAGAGCATGAGCGGGCGTTTTTTAAAATACTTAAAAAAATTTTTTTTAATCTTCATTTATTTTTGAGAGACAGACAGAGACAGAGCATGAGCGGGCGTTGGGGCAGAGTGAAAGGGAGACACAGAATCCAAAGCAGGCTCCAGGCTCTGAGCTGTCAGCCCGGATCCTGGCACGGGGCTCAAACTCACAAACCATGAGATCATGACCCGAGCTGAAGCCGGAGGCTTAACCAACCGAGCCACCCAGGTGCCCCTAAGGTGGTTTCTTCAACTTTTATGTGCATGGCCCATGATGACAAAACCAAAAAGTATACAGTACAGGGAAATGTCTGCCCAGAGGGTTTCGTGTTTTCTTTTCTGTCCAGCACATCTACCCAGTGCTCACTCTGGGCTCGCTGGCTGGACATAGCTGATTGATCAGAGCACATAAACGAGCGCCAGTGGTCGCCGCATCCCACGACGGGACCCGGGACCAGGACCGGCCCGGGCCCTGCCGCCAGGGTGGGGAGCAGGCTCTCACAGCGATGTGGGTGATCAGCAGCTCTTTCTCCCCACCATTTCCATTTTGAATCACTTCAAAATGTTGCACAAAAGGATTTCTATTTTCAGTCAGACCATTTGTTTTGTGAATCAGGGTAAAAAAGTTACTCAAATTATTTACATTCATTTTAGTCTTTTTTTTCTCTACCTCTCTCCATTTTTTTTTTTTGAATTTTAAAACAGTCTTATTTGAGATATAATTCACATATCAGACAACTCACCCGAGGTATATTTACAGAGGTACACATACAACCATCACCACGGTAATTTCAGAACATCTTCACTACCCCAAAAAGAAACTGTACATCCCTTAACTGTTACCCACCCCATTCTTCCATCCTCCCCAGCCCTCCCATCCCCCACTTTTTTTTCTTTCTTCCTTTCTTTCTTTCTTTCTTTCTTTGTGAGCTCTATGCCCAGTGTGGGGCTTGAACTCACCACCCTAAGATCAAGAGTCGCATGCTCAGATCAACTGAGCCAGCCAGGCGCTCCCTCCCATCCCCCCCTTTTTTAAAAAATTTTTTTTTAACATTTATTTATTTTTGAGACAGAGAGAGACAGAGAATGAACAGGGGAGGGGCAGAGAGAGAGGGAGACAGAATCTGAAACAGGCTCCAGGCTCTAAACTGTCAGCACAGAGCCCGACGCTGGGCTCGAACTCACGGACCGTGAGATCATGACCTGAGCTGAAGTCGGACGCTTAACCAACCAAGCCACCCAGGCGCCCCTCCCATCCCCTTTTAAAAACATCCCTCTCAAGATCTTTTCTGTTCACATAATAAGTTTTCTGGCTCTACCCAGACCTTCCTCTTTAGGAAATCTAGAGCTATCATCCAAACACAGTGCGGTGTGTGCAGTACTGAGGAACAAAAGCAAAACGCTCCTTAGCTAATTTTTCTCAGCATCCTACTCATAAGAGAACATGTGCACCTGTGCACGTTTAGATTAAGAAGTGCATGCTTCCAGAGTGAAGGATGGAGAGACTCTGAATTATACGAACAAGCAACTAACAGCTGTTGAGCACCCACCAATCACTGACCCTGATACGGGCACAGCACCCCACAGTCTGCAAAAATACTGCCCAGTTGGAAAGGGCACTAGCCAGTGTCCACTGACGCGCCTCTGAGAACGTGCATGGCTTTCATGGCTCTTTAGCTCCAATCCTTTTGTTCTCAAAGACCTTTACATACATGTGAAATGGATTAGCTTCATTTACAGCAGGAATCTGACTATTCGGAAATTAAAAAGCATGATCATCCTACGAGACACAACACTCCTGGTGCACCAGGGAGACTGACTTTTTGAAGGAGGTCTAGCCAGTAATTGCTTCGAAATGGTCACTAAAATTGTGGGATTTTAGGTTTGAGGAATTGTAAGAGCCACCACTTGTGTGTTACTATGTGAGGTCAGCCAAGAAAGACTATTTGGTAACCACAGTTGTTTGATTTTAGCAAATTTGGCAGTTTTTGGCAAATTAAAATAGCAGTTTCTCTCTAGTCTGTAGTCAAGGTGTAGGGGTGGGAGCAGAGATTGAAGAGAAGGGGGTTAAACCGGGAGGAACTGATGGAAGAGCACTGGGTTCTGAGCTCAAGTCTGCAGGCTTTGAGCAAATCCCTTAATTTATCTGGATCTTAGGTTCTTGAGACTCAATGCTCTCCCAGTACCTTCTAGACTTCTAAAATTCTGTATCAAAACCCCAAGCCTGAACTTGAGAATTTTTCTACTTAGAAACATATCCTATCAATCTTATTACTGCTTCTCTAACATGTGGTTATATCTTTATTTGCAAACCTGATTTGGACTGAATTTTGCGATGATTGTCATTTTTTATGCGAATAATAATTTGGAACTAACATAAATTTCATGAAGTGTTCCCCTCCTAATACACTAGATGGCACTACAAGCAAGTCAAATCAAATTACAAAAAAACAAAACACAAAACAAACAAACAAACAAACAAACAAAAACGGAGTGGGGAGGGGAGTAGATTTTGACTATCAGAGTCAAAGTTACTAAATATGGTAAATTAGAAAAGCTTCAGTCTTTATCAAGAGTGTTATGTCAACATCTTCAGAAAAATGAGCAAAAATGGCCAGTGTTGAATATCTTAAGATCAGGAAAATGTCATTTTGTGTAGTGACTTTCAATCTGTTACTGTGACCCAACTGTAAGACATTTTAGGTTGGGTCCCAACCCATATACACACACGCTAAAGCAACAGAAGCTCCATAGGGCAATCCTAAGCCTTCTTCCCTGTCGTGCATTCTGAGACTATTTCTTTTGCACTGAAGGAAAATGCATTCCTTGGAAGAATGGGGAAAGTGTATGTGACACATTATCTGATGTATTTGATGGTGAACAAAGTGATAGGAGGGGACTTTAGAGGTGTGTTGCTGTTTGAAAATTAGTAATATGTATACAGCCAAGCTACAAAAAAAATGGGGCAATTATTCATTCTAAGAAAAAATAATGTACAGAAATGGGTAAGTGCTTTCTGACTCAGCAGTGAACATTATTTACATGCTCATAATAATGTAAGCACTGAATATTGATATAAGTGTAGTGGGGAGGGGAGGGTGAGAAGTTGGATGGCAACGTAGTTCTCATCTACCTTAACAGGATGTGAACAGTTAATGCCTAGTGTTCACGTATCGCAAAACAGTGATGTATTTAGAAACATGGAGGTGAGTGTCAGAAGAAACGGCTAAGCTATTTAAGGTTGTTGCCTCTAGGGGAGAAGTGGGGAGTGAGCTAGTGGAGTGGGGGCACAGTCTATTGTTTTTTGTTAAAAATTTATCGGGGTGCCTGGCTGGCTCAGTCAGTGGAGCATGAGACTCTTGGTCTCGGGGTTACGAGGTTGGGCCCCACATTGGAGGTAGAGATTACTTAAGAAAATACAATCCTAAGAAAATTATAAAAATAAAAATTTATAGTACTATATTATTCAGCCTTAAAAAGGAAGAAAATTTGGACACATATTACAACATGGATGAACCCTGACAACATTATGCTAAATGAAATAAGCCAGACACGAAAGGACAAATACTGTTGAAGTGAGTCCACTTACGTGAGGTACGTAGTAAAGGCAAATTCATAGAGACAGAAAGTAGACTGGTAGAATGGTGGGCGCCAGGGCTTAGGGGGAAGAGGTTAGGGCATTATTGTTTAATGAATACAGAGTTTCAGTTGGGAGAGAGAAGAAAGTTCTAGAGATGGATGGCAGCAATGGCTTAACAACAATATGAATGTACTCAATGCCACTAAACTGTACTTATAAATGGCTTAAATGGTAAATTTTATGTTATGTATATTTCATCATAAAAAAGCGATGTAAGAAAAAAATAATTTATAATACTGTTTGATTCTTTTTTTAATGTTTATTTATTTTTGAGAGAGAGACAGAGACAGAGTGTGAGCAGGGGAGGGGCAGAGAGAGAGGGAGACACAGAATCCAAGCAGGCTCCAGGCTCTGAGCTGTCAGCACAGAGCCTGATGCGGGGCTCGAACTCACAGACCGCAAGATCATGACCTGAGCCGAAGTCGGATGCTCAGCCAACCAAGCCACCCAGGCGCCCCAATACTGTTTGATTGAAATAACTGCACACATGTTTTAATTGTATTACATTAATTTTTAGAAAGCTTCGGATGAATGTCTGAAAGTCTTTATACATGTCATGAGCGTGTTTATTTGGGCCACCGAGGGGCCTTTTTTGTTTTTATCCAGTTCTTACCTGTATGCTCCTTAGAAAAAGATGTCAGGTAAGTTATTCACAAATAAGGGAGGTATTACTGAAAGTAGGTGTCTTATGAATACATTTCAGGGGAATTTGAGATACCTGATACCTAAACACAGCACACGAATGCTGAATAAACGTACACATGCGTCGAGTTTGAATAAGGACATTATTACGCAGGAATTTCCGTCTTCTGGCCTCTGCTGCTCTCAGTGGGTATGCTAAATGTTTGGCTGTGTAGTCACCCGCTGAGTGGCTTGTTGGAACTCAAGGCCACTTTGTGCTGGGACTGGGTGCGACTCCGGGTGAACCAAAGATGCTGTGCTGTCAGAGCTGATTTCTAGCTCACAAGTTTCTCTTTACCATCACTTTCCTTAACCTGGCCCAAACAGGAGCGTGTATACTCATTTCTTTGCACTTATAAGCAATAAAATGCCAATTAGCTTGGCAGGAAGAAGTTGACTAGTAAAGTGCAATTCTAATTTAAATCATTGTACCTTCAGTGTACAATTGAGAAGGCAGCTCTAAGAAGAAAACGACAATGGAAAATAACTTTACATATCCTTAGAGACGTTGAACTGCCTTCCAGCCTTTAAGTCATGCTTCTTGGTTTTGACAGGTTACATTTACCTTCGAGGGTTTATTGCTATCAAAAGAGTGTTAGATCTCATTGTTGTCCCATCTAAATTCTCCTGTTTGTTCACAGTGTGAGAGGAGAACAGAAGCACGACGAAAAAATCTTCTTATTTTGATTCTGCATTATTTAACACAAGAAGGGTATGTTCTGTTTCACAGATTTACAGACGTGATTCCTCTCTTTGTCTGACCTCCACTTTTCTAGATATACACTTATAAAAATAGCTAATAGAATTTATTTTTTATAGCAGTTTTATATTTATAGAAAAACTGAGCTGAAAGTATTCAGAGTTCCCATATATTGGGAATCCCCCTACCCTAGCCAGTCTACCCTGTTACTAACGTCTTACACTGGTGTGCTACGTGTGTTATAATTGGTGAACTAATCTTTATATATAAAATCTGTGTGTGTGTGCATGTGTGTATGTAGATGTACCTATATGTATATGTGTGTATATATACATACTATTTTAGAGAGAGAGTGTGAGCAAGGGAGAGGAGCAGAGACAGAGAGAGACAGAGAGACAGAGAGAGAGAATCTTAAGCAGGCTCCACACTCATTGTGGAGCCCAACGCGGGGCTTGACCCTATGACCCTGGGATCATAACCTGAGTTGAAATCAAGAGTCTCATGCTCAACGGACTGAGCAGCCCAGGTGCCCCCAATCTTGATATATTATTGTTAGCTAATGTCCATAGTTTACATCAGGGTTTACTCTTGTGTTGAATGGTTCCATGAGTTTTGACAAATTCATAATGTCCTGCATCCAGCATTGTAGTATTACATTGACTAGCTTCACCCTTAAATATCCCCTGTGCTCTGCCTGTCCCTGTCCCCACCATCAGCAACCTAGATTCATAATTTTATGGCCTCATTGACACATATAGTTCCATTATGCATTTTGAAAACTCTAACAAAGCTACCCAGTCATGAGATATGTTCCCTTTCCCATTCAGGTTTCAGGCCTATCAAATCAGATTCCCAGGGCCCTACAGCAGGCTACGTACACAGAGATCACACTCTTATTCCTCAATTCTCCTTCCCTCAAAATAAAGGTATCGGATTTACTGGATGACCTATGTCCCCCTTTCTTTTCCGGACAATGCCATTCAATAACTGGCAGGGGAGGAAATTTGGAAGCATCTGAGTTTGGCCACCTACCTGATCTGGAAACGTGCAAGCCTTTACAATGAAGGCTGCAGATGTGCTGGGTTTTATGAGGAAGAGAGCTCATCCACTATTTACTTTCCAGTTTCCTTTCTTTCCAGGTTTCATCTAGGAAGAAAATATTCAGGTTTCAGGCTTAGGGCTTGAACTTTCAAGTTAGAGCAGCAGTTCTCAACTGGGGTGATTTTGCCTCTTGGGGAGCATTTGGCAATGTCTGGGATGCTGCTAAACATCCTTCAATGCACAGGACAGCATCCCACAACAGAATTATCCAGCCCTAAGTGGTAACTGTGCCAAGAAACTATCTCAGAAAGGAGAACCACGAAAACAAAAGACAAAGAAAAGTCAGCATAGTTTATCCCTTCAACTGTGTATTTGCAAAGCATGCATTTCCCCTTTCTGCCACGAGATGGCCCCTTGCATCTCAAATCAATGAAAATTCTAGTAGAATTGACCATTTTCCTGAGACCTGCTGGTAAAGGCACTTAGGAGTGTATGTCAAGATGAAAAGTAAACTGTAGGTATTTTTAAAAGACATATCAATGTTGGAAAAGCAGACCTGTCTTTAACAAAAGACCAAGGATTTATCCTCATCAAGAGGCTAGGTTACAGTGGATTGGAATAAACAACCAGAGAAAAGCTTTGTAGAGACGGCAAGGTGAGCTGGTCTAGAAAGATGTGGAGAAGATGGATAGACATGATGCACAAGGACATCGCAGGCAGGCTCACAGAGAAAGAAGAGCCATAAGTGGAGAAAGACCAGAGTTGGGCTGTGTGTGGGAGAACAGGTGAGGTCCGACAGTGGAGGATCACAGCTGCTGGTTCAAGGACTATACACGCTGCTCTCTGGGTCTGAGCACCTGTTAACAGCCTCCCCATCTCTCCCACTATGTCATGCTCATTACTGCTCACTCCTCTTCCTGACATCCCATCCTGTCACTCCGTTGGTTGAGAACCTCTAGTGGCTCCTCCAGCCAACCTCATTAAATTCAGATTTCATTCAAGCTCAAACAATGTAGTAGCAACACGCAGAAGCAGTTTTGTTCCCCGATTAATTAGTTTGGGATCTATGAGGCCTACTATAATCTATTCTTATAATTTTTGTGTAAGTCAAAAGCCCATGATCCTGGAAAGAGTTCAATATAATGTGATGTGAGTAAAGACTACAAGCAATCTGTAGTGTATGTTCTCACACACACACACACACACACACACACACACACACACAAATAATATATATAACATATATATATATATGCATATATATGTGTGTGTGTATATACATATATAGAGCTTTACAAGTGTATATATGTAAGTATATATGCATTTAGTCATTAAAAATGTTTGGAAAGACAGGCAAAGGTAGTGGAATTTTCTTTTGACTTACCTATATTTTCTAGTTTTTTCTCAAATGAGCATGTATTACTTAATACTAAACAAAAATTATTCCTAGGACAGAGTTAGTTTTTCTCTCTGTAAAATGGGGATTAAGACACAGTATAGAAGCCTGGTGAGCCATCAATGTGTCTAGAGGCTGACTGACTACAGCCAATTGATGTTTTGCAGTTTCTTTAAAGTTTAGCAAGGTCACTGGAAATAATCATGGCAACCTTGTTTAAGAAAGTTCAGTGTTCCAACTGACCTGAATCTGGTGAAGGGAAGAAAGCATAATATAAAAGAAAGTTTTCTCCTACCTTCCCAGATTTGAATCAAACAGAAAGAAGTCTATCCTGAGGCAAAAATTCTTAATCCAATGTCCTTGGATGAAATTGTATGCTGATTTGGGCGTATTTGCCCATTTTTCAGGAGAGTCTTTGGTTTCATAAGAAGTTGAGAACTAAGATTAAAATGTGGAAAGTCTTTCCACTTTCAGAGGATTGGGAGACACAGGATTGCTGAGACAACAACAGGTTCAAAGTGACAGTGAAGAACCCCGGTGAAGATCATGCTTCTACCCACAGTCACCGGGTAGTGTAGATGTGTGACTGAAGAAAAATGACCAGAAATAACATGGCCCAGCAGATGACTTCTTCTTATACTCAATCTCCTTGATGATATTGATCAACATATTTCTGGAATTTCCTTTAGAACTCATGACCTATGCTTTTCAGTTGCCACAATCATGGCACATCTTGCCTCTTGGGCTTAAATTTGGGTTTAACAATTGCCAGATGTTATCTAAAATTAATGCTGGTGAATAAAGAGGTAATCAAGTTGGGCAAATACTCAATTTTGGCTAGAAATGAGAAAACACAGGACATTTTCTTAGTCGATTTACTTATTTGACTTCTAAGCACTTCCAAAAATGTTTTGAACAACGATGACATCATTAGAATAAGTATGTAGCTTCCAGAGGCAACTGGTTTGAAAAACAGTACTTGGATATACTTAACATATGTGGGCTCCTTCTATAGGCAAACCTCATATATTGTAATTTTCATCGAATATACTGCTTAATATAAGCTTAATATTTGTATTGAGTCTCTGTGGACTTGTAATGCCTGTTTGCCTTTATTCTTTTTACCCAGAGTTAATTTTTGTTGTTGTTTTTTCTTCTGTGAAATGGCCAGATATATCGATGCAGCCAATGCTTTGGAGCAAGAAACTAAACTGGGGTTACGACGCTTTGAAGTCTGTGACAACATCGACCTTGAAACTATTTTGATGGAATATGAGAGCTATTATTTTGTAAAATTTCAGAAATACCCCAAAATTGTCAAAAAGGCATCAGACACAGGTACATGGCTATTTTCTAGAAATAAGGTTTTTTCTCATCTTTAAGATTAGTGTTTCTTCCTCATTTTATTCTCAGATAGATGCTACTCTCCCCCTCCCCACACTGAAAGAATAGACCAGAAAGATTGTATAGCCTGTATCAGATCCTGTACAGAAATAGAAACATGATCGGCCAGGCAGTGATGTCCCTTTAGTCACGGTGGCATTTGTTTGAGGTATGTGTGTTTTAGGACAATGAACGCAAAACCCCAGTGCATCACAGGTGCTTTTTAGAAGACCAACGTTACTTTCATTTCTTTAAAAATGGAAAGAGCTGTTGGAAGAGGATAAAAGACAGAAGACTTTTTGTTGTTGTTGTTAGGAAGACCTATTATCTATCTTGAAAATAACATGAAAATGAGTATTGGTGAAGCTAATAGCTCATGTATAGATAATGAAATGCTTTTGAAAGCCATCAATCCAGATAATGATCAATATAATGCAAAGACCCAGTATAGGTTAGCAGTCAAGGAGGCTGGCTGGAGGAAAGATCTAAAGCGAGGGCCCTATGTTTTGTAGTAACATTGACTTGGAAGTCTGTAAGTGGGGGAAGTAATTATAAACCAAGGGAGATCATTGTCCTGTTTACAAGGCACTTGTTAAGCCACAGACTTTAACATTTCATGTGGGGACCAGGAAACCAAGAGGAATGTCAATTAAAAATAGCCGGGGGCGCATCTCTGAGCTGGAAGGGATATTTATCTGAGCTCCTTTCCAGGGCAGAGTTCAGAGCTCCCTGTCCTTGGCTGGTTGCTGGGTCTGGGTTTGGGCAGAGAAGCACTGACTCCTGGGCCACCAGGACTATTACTGACATGATCTAATTTCTAGATTGCTGGTTCTGATTTAGCCTGGAACCATATTCTCCTGGGATATTAGACACAATGTCTTTATTTTAAGGTAAACTGGCAGAGTACGACTGGTAAGTGTTCATGCAATCATCCTGGTGTCCCACGGACCACAGCAAAATGGTGTCAAGTTCATGAAAACTTAATGTAATGGTAACCGTAAAGTTGGCCCACACTGAAGTTGCCACCAGGTTCATGGTCTCCAACTCAATTAATAGCTAAGGGCTTTGGGGTCTTTCTCCATGCAGAAATGCTTGGGAAACATGGGTTTCTTTCCTTCTGCTGGTAGTTTCACTTCTTTCTATATGAGAATAGCTTAGAGCTCCTGGACCCCACAAGGCTATAGCACAAATTTTGAGAACAATGTAAAAGGGCAAACATATCTGAAAAATCACTTTCTCTTAAAAATTAAATTCTTTCCTTTTCCTCCAATATTTGTTTTGCTACAGCGGAAAATAATTTACCACAAAGAAGTGGAGGGAAGACCAGAAGGTAAAGTGAATGGTAATTCCTCTCGACCAACCCAACTCTAAGAGTTTGTGGGATCCCTTTCCAGAAGATTCTCCAGCTCGGTTCCCTATCTGTCTACCAGCAATTGCAGACTGATCATGTGACCTTAGTGGGCCCAGCAATGGGTTCCCCACACGTTACAGACGTCCAAGACATGAGCCAACATCTATGGGTTCTCCTGGTTTTACCACAGATAACTGCATTCACTAGTGCTCTTTCAAGGCTATGTGCTATGAAGAGTACGGACCTCAGAGAGTGCAAGACCCAGGTTCAATTCCTGGCTCTGCTCCTCACAAGCTTGGAGCAAGTTTCTGACACACAGTGAGGTCCCCACACGTAGCAAGCACCCATGCATGCCTCATGATAATACTCTCAATAATGCTCTGCCTGAGGCTAACTTTGTTTTGTACTATTCTTTAGGAACAATTTTATCGTTTTGACCAAAGCATTATCCATTTATTTACAGTTTCCATAAAGCTAGTCAGACTCTGACAACAAACGATAACTACTTTTGAACCAAAAAAGCGAGGAGCATTTAAAGAAGCCAGCTTTGGCATGCATTTGGGTTCTGATTATGTTTCAGCCACATATTCATGCCTGGAACTTCCCCAGCATTCCTTACCTAGGAGGACATTCCAGAAGTGAATGTCTTTCGAGCACTTTGCTTCTCTTCAGGGAGGCAGCTTGACAGCTTGGGTGTCCTCAGCTCGTCTCTGAGTAAACGTTTGTACGTGGCAGGCGTAAAGGTCAGACAGCAAATGGCTGGAGTCGGGAAGGATAATTAGGAAAGTAATGAATGCTGTTTGTTTACAATTTTGTAATTGAAGATAGCTATTGAAATGAAAGGTTGTGTCATGAGACTGGCTATTAACAAATGAAAGTGCCTTTTCCTAATGCTTGCATTTCACACCAGAGAGCAAAGCTCCCAGTTTACAGATTTGCAGATAACTCAGTGGAGGAAAGTTTATTTAATGTGATGGATAACAGAATTAGGATGTCAAAAAATCTGGACAATTTGGAAGATGGGCCCAAAATAACACAATGAAATTTAATGAAATAAGGTGTAAGCTCCAACCAAAGACTAATGACAAATAGCTCCCTCATTACAAAATCAGGGACCTAGAAATCTGAGTTCACAACAGATAAGGTGTGAGGGTGATCACAACAGTGTGATGTGACTGCTAATGTGGTCTTGGGCCTCACTGATAGAAATACAGTGTCCCCAAAATAGGAGGTGACTCTGTTGTGGTCAGAAGACTGTGGACAAAGGAAAGGTGACCAGGATGAGGATGAATCTGGGAGCCAGGTAACCTTAGGAATGATTGGGGCAACTGGAGAGGGTTAGCTTGAAGACTGGAACTCATGGGGAGGCGGTGCCCCTAGAACAACACGGCACCAGTCTTCACCCTCTAAAGAGGGACTGAGCCTTCTTTGTAGAATTCCACAGGGCATACTCAGGAGGGGCACCTAAAATTATAGCGGGGTGGATTTGGTCCCATATTAGGATGAATTTTACAATCATTAGAGCTGACTGGGAATGAATCACATTGCTTTGCACATTAGGAACTTGTCTCTGATCGTGTTAAAGCAGATCTGTGAACCACTTGCCTCCAAAGGGAAATCAAAGCAGGAAAACAGACTCCCTGTTCCCTGTCTGCCCTGCAATGACGTTAGGCAAGCTTCACTACATATGTATATATATGACCTCATTGCATTTAAATCGGTGCTATTCATAAGGGTTTGCACTTGTAACATGTTTGGTATTCATTTCATAGACACTTCATTTTTGTGCCAGCCAAAGGCCTGAGGGACAGACGTTTGTGTTCCTAGTTTACAGATGAAAAACAACGTTCCGAGAAACTGTCAGCTGTCCACCTCTTATGATACCCACCCCAGTGGGCCAACACCGGGGTCATCGTGTGTGGACGCTGGCGTTATTATTGGCATGGGTGGTCTTTTGCTGGCTAGGTGTTTATATTAGATACAACTCCTCCTTTCCCAAAAAGAAATGGAGAAATAGATGCTCTCTGAGACCCCTTAGGACAGGGGAGAAATACTTCCAGCAAAACTCCTGCAAACACATCTTACACGTAAGGACAAAGGAATGGAGAAAACCCAAACAAGTTCAGATGTGGCACTTCACGGTCGGCCCCCCGAGCAGTCCTGCCTTTCTCTGATGTCATCTCCTATCTGCTAATTTTCCAAAACTGAATTTCTCGTTCCAAGGACCTAGCGAACAACTTTATTTTACCTTTATATTGATGCATATAACACATATGCAGTCAAATGTCCATAGACTCTCGTATGCGCCACCACCCCAGCCCCCCAGCAGGCTCTCTTCCAGATCAATGCATCCCATCTCCAAGAGAGGTAGCCACTGTCTGGCGTCCAGACCCATCAATATGTTTTGCCTTAAGTGAACAATATTTGGTGAAAATCTGTTTGGCAAATATGAAGATCTGTGACAACAGAGATGAGGTAAGGGTTGCTTCCCTTGCACTAGCCCCTTCGATGTTTTAGTATACGGGCTGCTGAAGTGAGCACCTTTCCATGTTGGCTGTACGCAGCCTGATGAGAACTATTTTAAGTACATCCAGCACACTGGATCAAAACTACAGGCAAATCCCTAGGCTTCCTCCTTCCTCCCCACAACGTGACCCCTGGGCTGCATACTGTTCTTTAAGGAAGGTGGAAGAAACGTTGGAAAATGCTTGCAAAAGTCATGTGTTCTTAGGAATACAGAGCTACCGGCAGAAGAGCTGGAGCCAGGTGGCTTGAAGGGAAAATGAAGAGGAGGTTGGGGGCCTCCAGAAGGAGGTGGACCCTCTAGCTTGCTCTTGGAGGAACCCAAGGGGTAGAGTGGAGCAAGTCAGAGCCAGGCGGCCAGGGTGTCAGGACAGTGCAAATGGAAGGGCCCAATGGTGCCACATCTGCACATCTTTCTAGAACTCTTTTTAAGTTGGCTACACAGGTTGTTTAGTTACCTCAAATTAAATGGTTTGAATAATTTCCTCCAGGGTCTTTGTTCCCTCCCCTAGGGTGATGAGCGACAGTTGTCAAAATCTTCCCAAGATCAGTCAGCAGAGGCCACGGTCCAGAACCATGGTGGGGAAGCCAGGGGATGCCAAATCCGTCCATAAGGAGCATCCTAAACAGGTCTGGATGGCTTTGCTGGTATTGGTAAAACTGCAGATAGCTGAGAAATAGCCCTGAGAAAAGAGTCACATTTATTCATTTTTGTGTGATTTTGTCACATTGTAGATTTTCTTCCAGTATACTGAATTAAAACCACAGGCAAATCTCTAGCCTTCCTAATGTTTCTTAATTCGAGTGGGAAGTCTCCTTCCTTCCGCCAGCCTTCCCCCTGGTTGGAGTACTGGGAAACAGTCCTCGAGGGGTAAGCCCTGGGTCCAGTCAGAGCAGGGGGCTGGTTGCTACAGAGCTCAATCATCCCATTTGAGGTAACTATAGGTGGCACATCTTTCCTGTCCCAAAGCACATTCCTGGACTCTTAAGACTAAGTCAAGGATGGCCTCAGGAATGGCTGGGTTTCTCCAAAACACAAATGGTTGGTCTTTACTCCAGACCTCCCCGCAAAACAATCTTGGGGGCAGGGTGGTCAGCAAGAGGACAGAGCCCAGCAGGCGGGGGAAATCAATGGCTTCTAACTCAGGGGATTCATACCTCCAACCTCTTGGGTCAGAACAAACATACCAGGTTTCAGAGGAAAGAGAACTAATGGAAATAGTGAAAAAGAATGGGAAGAAAGAGTGTCAGAGATCCCTGGCCGGGGAGAAAGGAGTCCTCGTGAAACTCAATTGTCAGAAGGAAACTCTCACTCTCGAGGAGGTTGTACACTTCTGGCCATTGCAGTCTGGCTCAGGTGGAAGGGAGCCGAAGGTGGTGCAGGGGAATCCGCAGGAAGCAGTTGACTGTTGACTCAGCTCCACCTCCAAACTCAGCCACCCCTGGCCTCAGATACCTCGTTATAGGAGAACAGGCAAGCCAGTGTGAACGGGGATGGGTTGAGGCACAACGGTTTCCTCCACCGGAAAAACTGCTCAAAGCCTGTAGCTTCTGGTGACAGCTCTTCCCGTATGGCACAGGCAGACAGTGAATTCACCTTGTTGGGTCTGCACAGAAGTGGCCGAATGACACATGAGGTTCCCGTTTACTGAACTGATACCCAGTGTGTGATTCTGGATGCCGGAATAGGCATTTTCCACCAGCATGTGGAACTTGCTTCCCCAGCTGGCTTCTTGCTGTCTTCCTCTTTCCCCAGGAGCCTATCAATAATACTCCCATGGAGGGCGCTGACTTTGGCTTGAGTATATCAGGAATCCCCAAAGGCAGCGGAGAAGAAAACGTCCGCCCACAAAAAGTAAGTGGCATTCGTGAACCTAGAACCAAAAGGGGGCATCCCTTTTCTTTGTAAAAATGAAAGTAAAAAAAGGCTGTTTTTGTCAAAGAGGAAAGCTAATAGGTGACGGTCAAAGGCTGGCTGTGCAGTGAACTGAGAGGAGCACTGGATGAGGATTACAGCCCTGGTGTTCTGGTCTGGTCTTGAAGGATGTGCCCCACCTCGAAGAAGCTCAGTTTCCCTATTTGTAAACTCAGGAGTTTGGAAGAGATGGCTTCCAACGTCACTTTCAGCTTAAAAATCCCACGACTGAAATGATCAGCATGGGTGTTCTGTATTATTGAAGGAGTTATGATGGCCTACCCATTCTTTCTTCCCCCATTGGTGGTAACTGATGAGCGATGGCACTTTTTCTCCATGAAGATGTGGCTCTAGGCTTACATGTCATTCCATGTGAACCATGAAACCTCAGTTGAAATAGGGTGGGTCTTATCCATACTAAATATTTCTACCTTTTTCATAATGAACCTCATTTCTTGATTCAGAAATAACCGTTTCTCAAACAGAGAAGACCCAGATTGGGTGGCTGTAGGCAAAAGGTAGGTTAAAACCTGTCCTTTGGAAAGGTGAAGCAGTATCAACACCCAGCAGGTTTCTCTTGATTGTAAATTCTGGGGTTGGGTGTCTTTTTAAGAGTCATCTTTCTTCAAGCAAGTTCTCAAACTACAGGACTTCAGACTTACCCCTGGCTGGCTCTTCTGGGGTGAACTAAACTCTGACTGTGTGTGTGTTTGGAGGGGAGGCTGGGAG
This sequence comes from Herpailurus yagouaroundi, assembly GCF_014898765.1. NCBI lineage: Eukaryota > Metazoa > Chordata > Mammalia > Carnivora > Felidae > Herpailurus > Herpailurus yagouaroundi. The sequence continues at coordinate 27,585,966 of NW_024412397.1, read as the reverse complement.
CATCTCCCTGGAAATTAAGGGAGCTCTCATTGGCTTGAACTGGCTCCTTTTAAGGTCCTCAAGTATATGGTTCTTTCTCTCTCTCTCTCTCTCTCTCTCTCTCTCTCTCTCTCTCTCAAAAATAAATACACATTAAAAAAATTTTAAAAAGGGGTGCCTGGGTGGCTCAGTAGGTTAAGTGCCAACTTCAGCTGAGGTCATGATCTTGCGGCTTATGAGTTCCAGCCCCACATCAGGGTCTGTGCTGACAGCTTGGAGCCTGGAGCCTGAAGCCTGATTCGGATTCTGTGTCTCCCTCTTTCTCTGCCCCTCCCCTGCTCACACTCTGTCTCTGTCTCTCTCAAAAATGAATAAACATTAAAAAAAATGTTTTTAATTAGAAAGATATCATAACGAGTGGAGAATGTTAGCATAGTGTCCAGCATATAATATACACTCGGTAAGTGCTGGCTACTGCTAATTAGTTTTTTCTTGCATGCATCCTTTCTTTCTCCTTCTGCCTGCGGGGGAGATGAGGTGGCATTGGGAGGAGTACGGGAGGCAGATATCTGGGTTTATTTATTTATTTATTTATTTATTTTATTTATATATGAAATTTATTGTCAAATTGGTTTCCATACAACACCCAGTGCTCATCCCAAAAGGTGCCCTCCTCAATACCCATCACCCACCCTCTCCTCCCTCCCACCCCCCATCAACCCTCAGTTTGTTCTCAGTTCTCAACAGTCTCTTATGCTTTGGCTCTCTCCCACTCTAACCTCTCTTTTTTTTTTTTCCTTCCCCTCCCCCATGGGTTCCTGTTAAGTTTCTCAGGATCCACATAAGAGTGAAACCATATGGTATCTGTCTTTCTCTGTATGGCTTATTTCACTTAGCATCACACTCTCCAGTTCCATCCACGTTGCTACAAAAGGCCATATTTCATTTTTTCTCATTGCCACGTAGTATTCCATAGTGTATATAAACCACAATTTCTTTATCCATTCATCAGTTGATGGACATTTAGGCTCTTTCCATAATTTGGCTATTGTTGAGAGTGCTGCTATGAACATTGGGGTACAAGTGCCCCTATGCATCAGTACTCCTGTGTCCCTTGGATAAATTCCTAGCAGTGCTATTGCTGGGTCATAGGGTAGGTCTATTTTTAATTTTCTGAGGAACCTCCACACTGCTTTCCAGAGTGGCTGCACCAATTTGCATTCCCACCAACAGTGCAAGAGGGTTCCCGTTTCTCCACATCCTCTCCAGCATCTATAGTCTCCTGATTTGTTCATTTTGGCCACTCTGACTGGCGTGAGGTGATACCTGAGTGTGGTTTTGATTTGTATTTCCCTGATAAGGAGCGACGCTGAACATCTTTTCATGTGCCTGTTGGCCATCCGGATGTCTTCTTTAGAGAAGTGTCTATTCATGTTTTCTGCCCATTTCTTCACTGGGTTATTTGCTTTTCGGGTGTGGAGTTTGGTGAGCTCTTTATAGATTTTGGATACTAGCCCTTTGTCCGATATGTCATTTGCAAATATCTTTTCCCATTCCGTTGGTTGCCTTTTAGTTTTGTTGGTTGTTTCCTTTGCTGTGCAGAAGCTTTTTATCTTCATAAGGTCCCAGTAATTCACTTTTGCTTTTAATTCCCTTGCCTTTGGGGATGTGTCGAGTAAGAGATTGCTACGGCTGAGGTCAGAGAGGTCTTTTCCTGCTTTCTCCTCTAGGGTTTTGATGGTTTCCTGTCTCACATTCAGGTCCTTGATCCATTTTGAGTTTATTTTTGTGAATGGTGTGAGAAAGTGGTCTAGTTTCAACCTTCTGCATGTTGCTGTCCAGTTCTCCCAGCACCATTTGTTAAAGAGACTGTCTTTTTTCCATTGGATGTTCTTTCCTGCTTTGTCAAAGATGAGTTGGCCATACGTTTGTGGGTCTAGTTCTGGGGTTTCTATTCTATTCCATTGGTCTATGTGTCTGTTTTTGTGCCAATACCATGCTGTCTTGATGATGACAGCTTTGTAGTAGAGGCTAAAGTCTGGGATTGTGATGCCTCCTGCTTTGGTCTTCTTCTTCAAAATTACTTTGGCTATTCGGGGCCTTTTGTGGTTCCATATGAATTTTAGGATTGCTTGTTCTAGTTTCGAGAAGAATGCTGGTGCAATTTTGATTGGGATTGCATTGAATGTGTAGATAGCTTTGGGTAGTATTGACATTTTGACAATATTTATTCTTCCAATCCATGAGCAGGGAATGTCTTTCCATTTCTTTAAATCTTCTTCAATTACCTTCATAAGCTTTCTATAGTTTTCAGCATACAGATCCTTTACATCTTTGGTTAGATTTATTCCTAGGTATTTTATGCTTCTTGGTGCAATTGTGAATGGGATCAGTTTCCTTATTTGTCTTTCTGTTACTTCACTGTTAGTGTATAAGAATGCAACTGATTTCTGTACATTGATTTTGTATCCTGCAACTTTGCTGAATTCATGTATCAGTTCTAGCAGACTTTTGGTGGAGTCTGTCGGATTTTCCATGTATAATATCATGTCATCTGCAAAAAGCGAAAGCTTGACTTCATCTTTGCCAATTTGGATGCCTTTGATTTCCTTTTGTTGTCTGATTGCTGATGCTAGAACTTCCAGCACTATGTTAAACAACAGCGGTGAGAGTGGGCATCCCTGTCGTGTTCCTGATCTCAGGGAAAAAGCTCTCAGTTTTTCCCCGTTGAGGATGATGTTAGCTGTGGGCTTTTCATAAATGGCTTTTATGATCTTTAAGTATGTTCCTTCTATCCCGACTTTCTCAAGGGTTTTTATTAAGAAAGGGTGCTGGATTTTGTCAAAGGCCTTTTCTGCATCGATTGACAGGATCATATGGTTTTTCTCTTTTTTTTTGTTAATGTGATGTATCACGTTGATTGATTTGCGAATGTTGAACCAGCCCTGCATCCCAGGAATGAATCCCACTTGATCATGGTGAACAATTCTTTTTATATGCCGTTGAATTCGATTTGCTAGTATCTTATTGAGAATTTTGGCATCCGTATTCATCAGGGATATTGGCCTGTAGTTCTCTTTTTTTACTGGGTCTCTGTCTGGTTTAGGAATCAAAGTAATACTGGCTTCATAGAATGAGTCTGGAAGTTTTCCTTCCCTTTCTATTTCTTGGAATAGCTTGAGAAGGATAGGTATTATCTCTGCTTTAAACGTCTGGTAGAACTCCCCTGGGAAGCCATCTGGTCCTGGACTCTTATTTGTTGGGAGATTTTTGATAACCGATTCAATTTCTTCGCTGGTGATGGGTCTGTTCAAGCTTTCTCTTTCCTCCTGATTGAGTTTTGGAAGAGTGTGGGTGTTCAGGAATTTGTCCATTTCTTCCAGGTTGTCCAATTTGTTGCCATATAATTTTTCATAGTATTCCCTGATAATTGTTTGTATCTCTGAGGGATTGGTTGTAATCATTCCATTTTCATTCATGATTTTATCTATTTGGGTCATCTCCCGTTTCTTTTTGAGAAGCCTGGCTAGAGGTTTGTCAATTTTGTTTATTTTTTCAAAAAACCAACTCTTGGTTTCGTTGATCTGCTCTACAGTTTTTTTAGATTCTATATTGTTTATTTCTGCTCTGATCTTTATTATTTCTCTTCTTCTGCTGGGTTTAGGCTGCCTTTGCTGTTCTGCTTCTATTTCCTTTAGGTGTGCTGTTAGATTTTGTATTTGGGATTTTTCTTGTTTCTTGAGATAGGCCTGGATTGCAATGTATTTTCCTCTCAGGACTGCCTTCGCTGCGTCCCAAAGCGTTTGGATTGTTGTATTTTCATTTTCGTTTGTTTCCATATATTTTTTAATTTCTTCTCTAATTGCCTGGTTGACCCACTCATTCGTTAGTAGGGTGTTCTTTAACCTCCATGCTTTTGGAGGTTTTCCAGACTTTTTTCTGTGGTTGATTTCAAGCTTCATAGCATTGTGGTCTGAAAGTATGCATGGTATGATTTCAATTCTTGTAAACTTATGAAGGGCTGTTTTGTGACCCAGTATATGATCTATCTTGGAGAATGTTCCATGTGCACTCGAGAAGAAAGTATATTCTGTTGCTTTGGGATGCAGAGTTCTAAATATATCTGTCAAGTCCATCTGATCCAATGTCTCATTCAGGGCCCTTGTTTCTTTATTGACCGTGTGTCTAGATGATCTATCCATTTCTGTAAGTGGGGTGTTAAAGTCCCCTGCAATGACCACATTCTTATCAATAAGGTTGCTTGTGTTTATGAGTAATTGTTTTATATATTTGGGCGCTCCAGTATTCGGCGCATAGACATTTATAATTGTTAGCTCTTCCTGATGGATAGACCCTGTCACTATTATATAATGTCCTTCTTCATCTCTTGTTACAGCCTTTAATTTAAAGTCTAGTTTGTCTGATATAAGTATGGCTACTCCAGCTTTCTTTTGGCTTCCAGTAGCATGATAAATAGTTCTCCATCCCCTCACTCTCAATCTAAAGGTGTCCTCAGGTCTAAAATGAGTCTCTTGTAGACAGCAAATAGATGGGTCTTGTTTTTTTATCCATTCTGATACCCTATGTCTTTTGGTTGGCGCATTTAATCCATTTACATTCAGTGTTATTATAGAAAGATATGGGTTTAGAGTCATTGTGATGTCTGTATGTTTTATGCTTGTAGTGATGTCTCTGGTACTTTGTCTCACAGGGTCCCCCTTAGGATCTCTTGTAGGGCTGGTTTAGTGGTGACAAATTCCTTCAGTTTTTGTTTGTTTGGGAAGACCTTTATCTCTCCTTCTATTCTAAATGACAGGCTTGCTGGATAAAGGATTCTCGGCTGCATATTTTTTCTGTCTAGCAAACTGAAAATCTCGTGCCAACTCTTTCTGGCCTGCCAAGTTTCAAAAGAGAGATCAGTCACGAGTCTTATAGGTCTCCCTTTATATGTGAGGGCACGTTTACCCCTTGCTGCTTTCAGAATTTTCTCTTTATCCTTGTATTTTGCCAGTTTCACTATGATATGTCGTGCAGAAGATCGATTCAAGTTACGTCTGAAGGGAGTTCTCTGTGCCTCTTGGATTTCAATGCCTTTTTCCTTCCCCACTTCAGGGAAGTTCTCAGCTATTATTTCTTCAAGTACCCCTTCAGCACCTTTCCCTCTCTCTTCCTCCTCTGGGATACCAATGATGCGTATATTATTTCTTTTTAGTGTATCACTTAGTTCTCTAATTTTCCCCTCATACTCCTGGATTTTTTTATCTCTCTTTTTCTCAGCTTCCTCTTTTTCCATAACTTTATCTTCTAGTTCACCTATTCTCTCCTCTGCCTCTTCAATCCGAGCCGTGGTGGTTTCCATTTTGTTATGCATTTCGTTTAAAGCGTTTTTCAGCTCCTCGTGACTGTTCCTTAGTCCCTTGATCTCTGTAGCAAGAGATTCTCTGCTGTCAGCTATACTGTTTTCAAGCCCAGCGATTAATTTTATGACTATTATTCTAAATTCACTTTCTGTTATATTATTTAAATCCTTTTTGATCAGCTCATTAGCTGTTGTTATTTCCTGGAGATTCTTCTGAGGGGAATTCTTCCGCTTGGTCATTTTGGATAGTCCCTGGCGTGGTGAGGACCTGCAGGGCACTTCCCCTGTGCTGTGGTGTATAACTGGAGTTGGTGGGCGGAGCCGCAGTCAGACCTGATGTCTGCCCCCAGCCCACCGCTGGGGCCACAGTCCGACTGGTGCGTGCCTTCTCTTCCCCTCTTCTAGGGGCGGGATTCACTGTGGGGTGGGGTGGCCTGTCTGGGCTACTTGCACACTGCCAGGCTTGTGATGCTGGGGATCTGGCGTCTTAGCTGGGGTGGGTAGGCAAGGTGCACAGGGGCAGGAGGGGCAGGCTTAGCTTGCTTCTCCTTAGGTGATCCACTTCAGGAGGGGCCCTGTGGCAGCAGCAGGGAGTCGGATCCGCTGCCGGAGGTTTGGCTCCGCAGAAGCGCAGAGTTGGGTTTTTGCGCGGAGCGGAGCGAGCAAGTTCCCTGGCAGGAACTGGTTCTCTTTGGGATTTTGGCTGGGGGATGGGCGGGGAAGATGGCGCTGGCGAGCGCCTTTGTTCCCCACCAAACTGAGCTCTGTCGTCCGGGGGCTCAGCAGCTCTCCTTCCCTTTGTCCTCCAGCCTTCCCGCTTTCTGAGCAGAGCTGTTAACTTATGACCTCCCAGCCGCTAAGTCGCGCTTGCTGTCGGAACACAGTCCGTCAGGCCCCTCCGCTTTTTGCAAGCCCGACTTGGGGGCTCTGCTTGGCCGGCGAGCCGCCCCTCCGCCCCGGCTCCCTCCCGCCAGTCCGTGGAGCGCGCACCGCCTCGCCGCCCTTCCTACCCTCTTCCGTGGGCCTCTCGTCTGCGCTTGGCTCCGGCGACTCCGTTCTGCTAATCCTCTGGTGGTTTTCTGGGTTATTTAGGCAGGTGTAGGTGGAATCTAAGTGATCAGCAGGACGCGCGGTGAGCCCAGCGTCCTCCTACGCCGCCATCTTCCCTCCCTCCTCCAAAAATCGATATCTGGGTTTAAACCTGGCCTTAAGTGACTTGTTAGCTGGGACTCTACTGAGTGGAGAATGTACATGGTGGTTAATGGGAACTATCATCACTCTCCTGATGATGAGTTCTTCCTGTGTGTGAAACGTCTCAAAGGATGAGACAATATAGGGGAGCCAGACCTGTAAGGAAGCATATGGCATGGCGTCAGGAACTGAAAAATGCTTGTGAATTTTTATTCAAACCAACTTCATTCTAAGGAATTTATTTCAACTTATTTTTTCTTCTAGAGTGCCCAACTTGAGGAAATCATCTTGTTCATTATTAGTGCGGGTTCTTTTTATTTTATTAAAAAATATTTTTTTTATTTTAGAGAGAGAGTGAGCACATGTGAGCGGGGAGGGGGCGGAAGCAGAGAGAGAGAGGGGCAGAGAGAGAGAGAAAGAGAGAGAATCTTAAGCAGGTTCCATGGTTAGTGCAGAGCCCGACATAGGGCTCAGTCCCACGACCCCAGGATCATGACCTGAGCAGGACTCAAGTGACTGAGCCACCCAGGAGGCCCAGTGCAGGTTCTTTTCAAAGCTTCATTTTGTGTGTCCTACATACCAAAGTACATACATGTGTCTTGATTTACAGAAGCTGAGCTATTGAGGATTGTCTTCTCTTATGTTTTAATGGTGTAAATAACCATTACTCCCTTTCAGGGCCAAATCATTGACTTCCGAGGGCTGCTCACAGATGCCATCAAAGGAGCAACCAGCGAAGTTGGCTTGAACAGCCTTGACTGTAACCCAGACCCCTCAGTAAGTGGCTAAGACGTGACATTCGTCTTGCAAACTACCAACATCAGGACGAACTTTAGAAGTATAATTTCGAGTCCAGAGAAATTTTGAGATCAACTCAAAGGTCACAGCTATCTGCCACCATTTATGTCACTGAGATCCGCATCCTGTTTTGCTTTCTAAGTTATGAACAACATTGTAACGTAAAACTTTCTGTTCCCATCATCAGGAACGATTGTTGAAACCTCTGAGTGCATTTATTGGCATGAATAGTGAGATGCGAGAATTGGCAGCCGTGGTGAGCCGGGTAAGATCTGATATTCAATTCACAAATTTACGGAGGCGGATCGGGGCTCCTGGAGCATTGTGGGCTGCTTCTTTTATTAATAACAATAAATATGATCATTTATTTATAAAGTGCCCCCACTTGCAAAGGCACTCATATTGTTTAGAGGCACAATAATGCATGATAAATAAATTATAGAATCATAAAATTACAATACAAAGAGCCCACCATCTCACTACAGAGGCCAAGAAAACCAAAAGGGAAACAGACTTGGAAGGCAAGGGACAGGTGAAAGGTTTTAGAGCAGAGCCAACAGTTAAGGAGAGAAAGTCTCTTAGAGAAGGAAAGAGCATGTCTGTGTCTTGTTTAAACAAAGTCTAGAAACAGAGATATTGGGAGTCTGATGATTTCATAATTGGAAATTTCCATGAAAAACAAGATTAGCAGGAAAGAGCTTATCATCCAGACTACTGAATTTCAAGCTTACCCTTCAGAATTTAAAGGCAGTGGAGTCTCATGGTTAACGATACCGGCTCTGGAATCAGTTGACCTGGATTTGATTTCTACATCCTTCTTTTTCTAGCTGTGTGACTTTGGGCAAGTTCCTTGGGAACAGAATAGATTCCTGAGTTATAGGCTATTTATCTGATATCCAGCGATCTCATATTTAATGAAAGACTGCAACCTAGGCAGACTCGGAGAGATGTTTAATATGTTCCAAAAAATGCACAGCTATTCTGCAGTAATTAAGGGTTCCCCAGCTCTGGCTGTTCAGTTCCGCAGCTGTTACCACACCTATTAGGTGTCAAGCATGCGGTGGGGGCTGGAAACACAAAGATGAACAAATCAGACACAGTCCTTGCCTGAAAGAGTCTCTCATCCCATGGGTAAGGTGCACTTGGAGAACCCAAAGGAGGGGTGTTTTGTGCCAAAGGGTGGGGAAAGCACTAGGGAAGAAGACACATAAGAAATAGGTGCGTGAAAAAGTAGAAGAGGGAGGGTGGAGGGTTCTGGGCCAAACACACTGTGAAATCGTACTGCTTTGAGCTGAATGAGCCCCAAGGAGTGGTGGGGAACGGGGTTGCAGAGAGAGGCCGGAGTTCCTGAGCTAGGGGCATAGCGAGCACTAGCCCAGCACTGGAAGTTGTCTGGAGGACATGCGGAATCTTTGAAAGGTGTCCATCGGGAGAATGGGCTACTCAGATGTCCTGATGACAGTGTGGTGGATGGAGATCAAAGAAATAGAGATAAGGAGACCAGCTCTCAAGTTATTACCAGTGAGAGAGGATGAGGATTGAGCCAGGCTGTGGTAATTCGGATGCACCAGAGAGCAGAGAAAAATATCCTTTTTGCTACTGTTTCTGCAATAGGATACCATAACTAATGATAACGGACGTGTAGAGAAGTGGCCTGAAATGATTCCACCTGGCATCTTTCCTACAGTGCCACAGGAAGTAGTCGTTCAGTCCCTGCTTGAATGCTTACAGTGTTGGGGAGCTCACCACCTCATGAGGCAGTCCTGTTGAGTTCTGACTGATAAGTTTTGCGGCTATGAGGAGGAACTTCCCATTGGGAAATTAAGTACTGCTATGTGAAACTCAATGTCAGCTCTAGAAGAGGGCAAGGAATACTGCTTTTATCTATGGCTGCTTTGAGTTCCAGGGTAGATCAATCCCCACTGTGTGCCAAGCTTCTTCTAAGAAAGTGTGGTAGTAAGAATGTGAGTGGCTGGTGGGCTAGCAGGCAGATACACTGTCTAAAGACAGGGAGGGTTCTCCCAAGATTTTGGAAGATAGATGTGCTTTCGCTGCCATCCCGTCCAGGAATGGATCATGCCTAAAATCACTTGAATGAATAGTTTCTCTAATAAAAGTTGTCACCCGTGGCAGAGGGATACGGAGAGACAGGCAACAGGGGTGGGGGCATTGAAAACGTGTGTTTTTGAACCACGTGCGTGTATTGTTTATTTAAAAATTAAATACACATAAAACTAGTTCCCAGATTGTTCTGTGGTCACTCAGAATGACTTGAAAGAGGGAGCTTTTTCTTTTTTTTTTGATGTAACACACTAGTTACTCAGTTTGCCTGAAAGAGCTCCTACTGAGAAAGGCCCTGAGTGACTGTTCCAAGGTGGCTTGTGAAATTGACGTTTGGAAACTTTAAATGAATTATCAGTAAAACCGGCCTTAATTGATTGCCCCAGATGGTTGCTACAGGGCTCCACAAGGAGTGGCTCAGACCGCACTTTTGCCCGGTTGTTGACTTCCTTGAATTTTGTAGGAGCAATTGCTCCTGATGGAAAGTAGGGGTGATCACTAGGGAAAAAGAGAAATTGGTTTCAGAGGAGCGTGATCTCTCTTAGGCCACAAATTAAGAAAGTGTTTGAGAGAGCAAGGAGCAAGGGGAGCCAGGCACTGGCTAGGAACTATGTTTTGCAGTCAAAGCCAATGTAATTTGAAGGCATATTCTGTAGCCTCTTTGATTACAGCCGTAAATCAGCACGGTTTGCTATTAACTGAAGACAGGTATAGTCCATCGTTAGGAGATTTTTTTTTTTCCCCTCTTAAAAGTACCATATTGTATCACCAATATCTTCTTCAGGGAAAAATCACTGAATATGTTCATGGCATCCATTTAGTGAGCTAGCCCATGATTACAATATGCATATATACGTATATCTAACATGAAAAGTTTTTATCACCTTTCCATCCTATTGTAAGTCAACTATTCTGCTGCTCCTGTGTTTATTACAGCTGTGGAGGAAAACACTAGTGTTAACAAAATGATCAAATGTGCATTGCAGGACATTTATCTCCATAGTCCAAACATAAAGTGGAATGACATTATTGGACTCGATGCAGCCAAGCAGTTAGTCAAAGAAGCTGTCGTGTACCCTATAAGGGTAAGGATGGGAAGCCTCGTGGGGGTATTTCTGTTCATTATCCATTGGACAAACTGTATGTCATGCACCCATCAGGAAGAGGACAGGATGTTTTTCTGCCATCAAGTTAACTTTTTGCCTGTGTCACAGTATTTGGTTAAACGTTGGAGTACCAAGGCCCAGTCCGTTGTAGGCAATTTGGAATCATGTTACATATTGGTTCAAGGCAGGTGTCTGTTCAAGTGATCATTTAAGATCTAAGACTCTAATATATATGATTTGCCAGTTGCTATAGATAGGTTCAAATTAGCCTGCCTCCCTAAAAATATACGTATTATAGCAGAAATACCTCCTGTAGGAGAGGGCCTCTCACTTTGCTTCTATACATCTTACCGCCTACCCTCCCCAATACCCACATCACCTGGGGTTTTGCTTTGACTGGTTGTAGGGACTAGACAGCCCCTTCCAGGGCACCAGCAGGAAAGCCACCGTGTTGTGCTCATTGCTTATTCCTGACAAGTCTTTGTGCAGAGTGGTTCACTAAACAGGAAAGAAAATAGAAAAACAGGACTTTCCATGGTGGGTTTACAACTGTGGTACTGAGAAGGTCAGTGTACCACATAGCTCTGGCTGTAAAACAGACCACCCCAAAACTTCGCACCTTAGAAAAACAACCATCACTTACTTATGTGCGCCTGTGGGGGTATGCCGTTTGGGCTGGGCCCAGCAGGGCTAGCTCATCTCTTTGCCACATGATACTGGCTGGACTCACTCCCACATCCGGGGCATCAGCCAGGGTAGCTGGGAAAGCTGGAATAAACGGAACGACTGAGACTTCTCCACGTGCCTCTCATCCTCCGGCAGGCAGACCGAGTCTTGTTCCCATGGTGACAGAGGGTTCCCAGACAGAAGCAAGAAAGGGCAGGTCCCAATCCAACAGCATCTCCCACGTCTCTTCTACTTGCTGATGTCTCATTGGCCAAAGTCACAAGGCCAAGTCCAGATTCATGTGGTGGGAGGAGCTGCAGATAATTTGCGGCCATTTTCTGTGATCTTCCCCAGTGAAGATAACAAATTTATTGTATTGAATAACCTACTTATTATTACCACTGAGCCCATGCAGCCCCTGATTTTTGGCTGCTTCTATTCTAATGAGACAAAAATCAATGAATTTGGAATGTCTTTCCCCTCTCTTTCTTTCTGTGTTCTGACATGGGAGTAAAAAATATGCTGGTATTCAGAACTAGTGGGAATTTATTCACCCTTTCCTCTGAATGGCTCTACAATACAAGTCTTCTGGAAAGGATAGGACATCTCATTGAAACTCTGGATGTGTTATCTCCGTAGTATCATAAGCTCTGTACGTGATGACATCGAGATTTTGACATTAGCATCAGCAAGAAACTAATAGCTAGTTATAATCATACTATTGTTTTTCCTTCTTCCTTGTTCTCTGTCAACTCTACCTATGCTCCAGATTGTCTGAATTTGAACTAACGGGAGAGAATCACTAAAGTTCATGTATGTCCTGTTTGGAGTCAGTGTCTCATAATGCATTCAGCACCAAGGTTCCCAGCTTCTAAATCAGGCTTCACCATAGCTTCATGCCTAATTCGCACACACCTTTGTCGGTTCTGGTGTTTATCTTAAAGGGCACTCCCTGTTCACAACATTCAAAAGATTGCCAAATACCCTGTATATAGACCCCTGGCGGAAATGATGTTATGTATGTGGGCGATAACTACTGTAATGGAGAAGAAAAGTACCCACGTATGCCTTTCTTTTCCTTAAAACAAAACAAAACAAAACTGCTCTTGTAAAAAGCCACAAATATTAAGCCACGCATTCCTATCAAGTGTGAAAGTCAACCTGGGATAAATATGATGTAAATAGAAGCAGCCAGCCTTAAAAAAAGGCTGACTGTCTGAATTGTGCTGTGTTTCACTCTGGCTTCATTTGATTGCGCTGAGGGTGTGTAGGCTGACATACGGATACCAAACCTCTTCTTTGTTCCTTGTTTCCATAGTACCCACAGCTGTTTACAGGAATTCTCTCCCCCTGGAAAGGACTGCTGCTCTATGGCCCTCCAGGTAAAGGAATCGTTCTGTTTGGGTCTTGATATTAAGTGTGTGTGTGGATGACGACTTGTCCTGTCCTCATTCAGCACTGGGGCTAATGACCGCTAGGTAACCATCTCCTTTTTCACCGACTTCTTGTGACACTGACTTCTATCTGTTAGCAGAGGAATGGAGTTCAAGTGTTGCTCACAATTCATCCCCATGTGTCTCTAGGTACAGGGAAGACTTTACTGGCCAAAGCTGTGGCCACGGAGTGCAAAACAACCTTCTTTAACATTTCTGCGTCTACCATTGTCAGCAAATGGAGAGGGGATTCAGAAAAACTTGTTCGGGTAGGAATTCCTGATTTTGTTTTTTCAGAATAAGTGCCAGCGAATACAGTGGTACAAAATGATGTTAGAGCTTATTTGTTTTTAAGCGATTTATATGTTAGAATTTATCCCGGATCTTGATTACTAAAAACCCAGAAGATGGATTGATTGACTATTATAGGTGGATATTAATCCTGTCCCCATCAGCAAAACATGATGTCCTTTCCTTTGGGAATTTGACCAATGGTCCTTTTGTGATTCATGTAGCTTAGGAATGGAATCTGGGGAAAAGGTTGTTTATGAAGTGGAATATTTTTTTCTTCATTCAAGAAGCATTTATTATTAAGCATGTGCGGTATATTCAGTTAACATTTGAGAGGCTGCTACTGTCTGCAAGTCCCTACACTACATACTCAAAGAATCAAGAAATTTAAGACAATTATTCTTTCAGATGGTCTGAGCAACTTTCCTCCACAGTGCCCCATAGCCTTAGAGATTTTTCTCTCCTTAGGAGAGAAATAGAAAGTATATTTTATATAAAATATAATGTAACATTTTTTACTATACTTCCCAGTTATCTTATGAGAACACCTGTTTATGATTTACTCCTCAATGTAAAGTGGGTCCTTCTCAGAAATCCTGTTAAACTATTAAATTCTGTAGAATGACTGGCAAGTAATCAATACTAAGTAAATGTAAATACTATAAATTTTCTGAAAAGAAATTTCCTCTAAAATATTTTGCTTAGGTTACATTCCCTTAGATGACTTATTTTCAAAATATTATGGCTTACTTGGAAGTCATAATAGAATATTTTTATAGGATTGATTTACCTAAAATTACCTATTATTTATTACTTTGATACTTTTCTCAAGTTACTTCAAATGTGTAAGTTTTTATAAATTCTTCCTTTGAATGTTTATTTATTTATTTTGTGAGCAAGAAAGCATGAGCAGGGGAGGGGGCAGAGAGAGAGAGAGGGAGAGAAAGAATCCCAAGCAGGCTCCATTCGGTAAGCACAGGGCCTGATGCAGCTTTGACCTCATAAACCGTGAGATCATGACCTGAGCCAAAATCCAGAGTCAGAGGCTCAACCGACTGAGGGACCCAGGGGCCCCTATGAATTCTTATCACCCCATCGAGATTGTAATTTGTAGAAATCCATGTTGACATCTGTTTCTTTGTTCTTTGAGTCTAACTTAGTGCCAGGTCCAAAGATAGGGTTTGAACTCACCTGTTCCTAAATTTTGGGGTTCCATGTGATTCTAGTTAGCTTGATTTCAATGAGCTGAAATCCAACTAACTATAAAATCATCAGCCTGAAGATTTTTTTTTTTTTTTTTTTTTTGGTCAGCTTATTTTGCCATCTCTGTTATTTCTAGACCTCTTTCTCTGGTCTGAATTTTCTCCTAAATAGTATTCTCATATATAATAGTTATTTTTTTTTCAATGTTTATTTATTTTTGAGAGACAGAGAGAGACAGAGCTTGAGCAGGAGACAGAGAGGGAGACACAGAATCCAAAGCAGCCTCCGGCTCTGAGCTGTCAGCACAGAGCAGGACGTGGGACTCGAACTCATGAACCATGAGATCATGAACTGAGCCGAAGTCAGATGCTAACCCAGGCGCCCCCGAAGATTTTTTTTTTTTACATTCCATTTCTGTTTGCTACGGAACACTAAAACTCTTAGGAGATGCCCCCAGACTCAGTTTAGATTCATCTCCTGTCATGAAAAAGTGGTGTTTACAACTATGCGCTCAAAACACTGCAAGATGCTCAAAGAAAGATTACATTATATTCTCTGGACAGGACTTCCTTAGACAGAAGAACGAATTCAAATATTTTATGAATATCCTTAACAAAGATTGAAACTACTAAAAGAATTGTCTTGTTTAATGTGGGATAGCCAGAAAAGTCACTTAACAAGAACTCTCTATTCTGTGTGAGCATTTTATTTAACTAAAGTTTTCTTCTGCTTCAGAATTATTTTGTTAAAATTCTAGGGGTGAGGAAATGATTCCTTCCTCAATTTCTCCCCCTCCTTTCCCATATATTTTAAAAATAATTCATAATTTTGAAAAAAAAAGATACAAAAGGGCATATAGACCCCTGAACCTTCTCCCCAGGGGCAACTGCTACAGTTGCTAGTGCAGCCTTCCAGAACATTTATCATATTTATATAAATACCAACAACTGCATCTATATCTTCCTTCTTTACTAAATGTCAGTAGGAACATACTACACATATCCTTCATTAACTTTTGTTTTTGTTCACACTTACCAATATAACTTGAATATTGTTCAACACTATTGTAGACAGAACATGTTCTTTTATGAGTCTGTATCAGATTTCATTGCATGGAATGTTCATTGCAAAATGTATTTAACCAGTCTCTTCTTAATGGCTATCTCTAATGTAAACAACAGTTAGGTTGTTTCTAGCCTCCTGCTATCATGAACAAAGCTACAGCAGACAATCTTACTATATCCATGTCCTTGCGTATATAGTAGTGTAAGATGATTTCTCTTAAGTAGAATTGCTAGGTCAGAGAGAATGAAAGATCACTGATTGCCAAATTGCCTGACAACAGGGTTGCACCAGCTTCTACACCCATAAATGGTGTGCGTGTTTGCTTCCCCCACCCTGGCCAACACTGTGTACCACCCAAATTTAGAAATCTTTGGGACACCTGGGCGGCCCAGTCAGTTAAGCGTCCGACTTCGGCTCGGGTCACCATCTCGTGTTTCGTGAGCTTGAGCCCCGAGTCGGACTCTGTGCTGACAGCAAGGAGCCTACTTTGGACCCTCTGTTCCCCTCTCTCTCTGCCCCTCCCCTGCTTGTGCTCTCTCTCAAAAATAAATCAGCATTTAAAAAAATCTTTAAAAATAATAAAAAAATCTTTGCCAATCTGATAGTGAAATTAATATTTCAGTGCTCAAATATGCATTTAACTCTGAATGAACTTGAGCATCTTTTTATAGGTTTAGAAGATATTTGTATTTCCTTTTTTTTTCTGTGAAATGCACTTTTGGTTTTGGATATTTAAAAAAAGTAATTCAAAGGGAAAACAGATAACCTCTCCTAACCTTGAGGGATCTCATTCTCTATCGTCTCAGAAATTCTTTTCTGAGCTCTTGGAAGGATCCTCAGGAAAATCTTGGTCATGCTGTCAAAATCTTTACTATGAAGCTTTCAGATAAAGAGAACCCTTCAGGGCCTTCCTCTACATCAGAGAAGCTTTCCTACCATTTGTTTCTCTTCCTATTCCAATCAAAGAGTTATTTATAGGGAACCCTTGGGTTATGTTCCTCCCTCCCCTCCTAATGTTCATGCCTCCTAGGAATTGATGCTATTGAATAGTTGAGTGGTCTCTTTAGCAAATGCACACACCTGTTGGTGCTTACATCTTTCAACACCCTCCCCCACCCCCACCCCTAGTTGTATGATTTAACTTCCTCCAAGTACTTTTGAAAATTTTGGACTAACGCTTCCAGCGCACTTACCTGGAGTTCTATGTATTCTTTGGCAGTGGGAAGAGCAGTGGTATGGTCAATATGGAGACACAGGGTCCGGATGCGGTTCTCCTTCCAACTGGGCATTTGGTCTCATAGGGCCCCTTGGTCTCTCTGCACCTTGGGGAGGACCTTAAAAACATGTATGGTTCTATGAAAGAGTTCTGATATTCCACTTTTCATTGGGTAGATTGCTGCTATTGTAATCACCCTTAATATCAGCTGTATTGGGGCTTTTCTTTTTGTGACAAGGAAAACAAGTTGCTTGCTTCTAATGAGCGCGTCGCTATCGTGTCTAAAAGGCATTCGTGATGGGTGTCCCAGCGTTGACACTGTTCTCTCAGTTCATTAGGCTGAGCCAACTGTCTTGGCCGAATGAAACAGGATTCTGTGAAAGGAAAATACTTGCTCATGAGCATGGGTGCACCACACGTACAAGCAGTGGTGAAGGTGAGGGACTTCCCACTCAGTGACGGGGAGACCGGCAAGGGGTAACCTGCCACTATCCAGGAAAACACAATCTGGCCTTTTCTGGGCTCTTCTCCTCTGATTTGTTCTGTGATACTTTGCTAGCGCTAAGTGACATGGAGAATAAATCCCCTTTGCCTATTAAAGAACCTCTATTCTTTTCTAAGTCTCTACTGCTTTCTCCGATCAACCAGTGAAGAATTGTATATGATGCTCAAGAGATCAGTTTCAAGGTTAAAAAAAAAAGCTTTAGTTTTTTATACTCTTTTCATCACTACCACATCTCCCTTTAGAGCTCTTTATTTTGTTTTTATATGTCTGTTCTTTTGCTGGCTGTTTTTCTGTTCTTGTTCAGTCTATAATATTTTATTCTGGAATGGAACATTTTATTCAATTGGGAATTGCCTTAAATTCCTTCAAAGTACCTGAACCTACCAAACAACAGTGTTTGGAGTGGCATAAGGACCCCGTGGAGTAATTTGGGGAGCAGAAAGGGGCAAAATTCTTCTTGTTACCCATAACTGGAACTGTATCCTTCCCCTACAATTCTTCCTTCTGAGAATGACCCTCTCTCATTGTCCTGAAAGGTTGAGGGAAAACCATTAAATGACTTTACATATTCCAAGGTTTTTTTTGTCCATACGGAACATGTTATTGGCAGGGAGTCTCGGGGGCTAACTAACCAACTAGAGCTCAGGTATTGAGTTTTAGCTTAAGCTCTCCCATTTATGATTAGTAACCTTGAACTAACCACTAACTCTCTCTGGCTCTAATTTTGTCAAGTGATAGATGGAAATAATTGGACCGTCCAACCCCATGGGGTTGTGCTAAGGAGTAATGATTATAAAGTTATTATGAAAGAACAGAGTGCAGCATAAATACTTAACATTACAGCCATTCTAAGCTCTTAATCTCTGGGAGCATCTGAGAACTTTAACTTAACTATATGAATTTGAACATGTGGTTGCTTCTCTCCCACCCAGGTGTTATTTGAACTCGCCCGCTATCACGCCCCCTCCACCATCTTCCTGGACGAGTTGGAGTCAGTGATGAGTCAGAGAGGCACGGCTCCTGGGTAACAGACAGGGTTTTTTTTTTTTTCGGTCATCACTTCTCCCCTCTTGTAAGTGTGTTTGATGGTCGGAAGCCCATCGACATTTACCAGCAGAATGAGCCTATTAATAAGCCCACAAATTTTCTGCAGACACATGGAAAGGTCTTTAAATTAGATCCTGTTAACTGAATAGCTGATTTAAGTAGTTTTTATAACCGGAGGAAATGTCATCCTCCCTTCCCCCTTTCCCCACAGAGTGGTTTTCAGGCCTGAAGATCACCCAGCCCCACGATCCCAGGCTGCCATAACGGTCTCGCTGGCTCAAAATAGCTGCTCGTGACCACCTCCTCTGGAGCCAGAGGGGCTGCCTGTGGGGAATGGGGCTGCAAAGGCCAAGTCCCAAGAGGTAGCTCTCGACAAAGTGTGTGAGGCCAGGGAAGCCACCACTTTTCTGTGACATCAGGTGGTGGGTCAGCCTGTCTGATTTTAAATATGTCACATATGTTACCTCTAAAGATTAAGTGTCCACTAACGTCCCCAGCAGGAAAGAACACATCTCAGACTACAGTGAGCCTTGTGTGTGTGTGTGTGTGTGTGTGTGTGTGTGTGTGTGTGTGTGTGTGTTTTAAGAAACTCTTTCTGTCTTCATCAGAAGTATTCTTCTTTGAAACTTCTTACTAAACCTGGCTTGGAAAAACAGGTCTCTGGGAAATCTCAACACAGCGGCATTTATTAATAGCCTCTCATGGACGGACCATCATCAAGGCAGAACTAATAGTGATAAAAGGCAAATACTCAACTTCTTGGAAGTACAACTATAATTTATGAAATTTTACTTATTGGAAATCATTTTCCTAACAGGGAAAAGCAACCATTAGGATGCACCCAGGATGCATGGGATTGATGGCATTGAGGTCAATGGGACAATTTCCATGGCTTCACGGGTGCTTGTCAGCCTCAGGCTAGATGCTCTGCCTCTCTATACAGGACCTGACAGGGGCAGACATGCACAGGCACCTGGATAGGCACCCACCAGACCACCTTAGTGGTCATTCTGTCTGCAAAGACCCAGCCCACCTGGCCTGCCCTACCAGAGTGAACTGTGCACTCATTCTTACATTCACTTTGTCAATCTCCATTCCTGGGGTTTCCCACAGCTTTGAATGGCTAATTTGGAAGCTTTATCTCCTGCCTTTGACTGTACTCCGAGTTTTACACTGAATGGCAGCTTCCTTGCCTGGAACTTGACCCCTAAAACTAGAGTCAGGGAATAAAGGCAGGTGCTCTGAGAACTTCCTGGGTCATATGAAAAGAATAAGTATCGGTAAATCCTAAATAAATACATAACTATACTGTGAGACTATCCTTTCTCTTGGGAAAAGGTAGTTTGACAGTGAGTGGTACAGTTCTTAACAAAAACACATACCTAACTGATGCTGCCACTACACATGCCCAGAGAGGAGAAGTTGAATGTTGTGTTGTCCAAGAAAGGCATTTTTTGTCCTTTTAACTCAGTCTATACAAGTGAAGAGGAAGGAGAGCCTGCTGAATATAGTCCGGATTCAGAGCCAGTTTAGATTGTTAGGTCCTGGAGTGAGCTCCTTCATGGCGGGATGGTCTTTGGCTGCGGTGGAGGTGGGGCTTGGAGGGTGAATCTGCACAGCAGACAGCCCCAGCAGGCTGTGCAAGGAAAACATACTCTCCGTGTCGTTATCGTGCCTTTTATTAGAAGAGAATGAAATAGATTCAATGCAGTAGCTTATCTCTCTTCTTCAATAGAGTATATCCATAAATTATATGAAAAGAACTATGGTGTATAAAAGCACTTTCATGCCTGCTGTATAAATGAAAGGATTATTCTCAATTATCCGTTTTTACAAAGGGCAAATAATACTACTACAGAGAGACCCAGCCCGGCTGTGTTCAATCGATTAGTAGTACTGTCTGCCCTTTAGTTATTTTCTAGTTCACTGCCAATTTTTGGTTTTCTTCTCAATGTCGTCATTATATTCATTTACTTCCTTTCTCTCACTCTCTATGTGAAAATAATACCAAACTACTCGTTTCCTTCAACTCTCCTACGAGTGGCTCCCGGGAATGAGGCAAGGAACCTGTCCTACAGGCACTGAATCAATGTTGTGAGTGCCACTCTTGTCCTGGAAGCAAAGACTCTGTCCTGGGAGAACCTCACCTCTGTGTCTCTCTGTAGGGGAGAACATGAAGGAAGCCTCCGGATGAAGACAGAGTTACTGGTGCAGATGGACGGGCTGGCTCGCTCAGAAGATCTCGTGTTTGTCTTAGCAGCTTCTAACCTGCCATGGTAAGAGATCTTAGTACATTTTAAATGCATTTCCATTAGACACTGAGTACAGATGAAGACGTTATATTGCCCAGTTTGGGCAAAGTCTCAATGTTTGGTTCCAGCCCTGGAAGATTAATCTGAAGTCTTTCTTGGTCAAGGCCTCAGTCCTTGCTATCTGTACCATGAAAGAATCTGCCTTAAAAGAAGGAACATAAGCCAGGCCTACCACTAGCAATACTTAAAATGGACATTTTGAAGGGTACCCGGGTGGCTCAGTTGGTTAAGTGTCCAACTTCAGCTCAGGTCATGATCTCATGGTTCATGGGTTCATGACCCATGTCAGGCTCTGTGCTGACAGCTCAGAGCCTGGAGCCTGCTTCAGATTCTGTGTCTCCTTCTCTCTCTGCCCCTCCCCCACTCATGCTCTGTCTCTTTCTGTCCCTGTCTCAAAAAGAAATAAACATAAAAAAATTTTTCAATGGACATTTTGAGTTTAAAGCCAAATTATTTACTGTATTTATGCAGGGCTTTGGCAGAGAACTAATACAATGCTAAAATCTTTAGGACTCAGGAATATTCCAGAAATAATATGTTTATTCTTTAACAGTATTAAAATCAAACTTTTTTTAAATTAGGAGGAAAACCTTTAATGTTACATAGTAAATAGGAAGCTAAATAATCTCTAATTGAAAATATAATCTACTCTCTGAGTGTTTTATTCAAGCTGTATCCCAGAGTGGTTAAAGAACAATTCTAGAAGTAGAATTGGGAAATAAGAGATGTTGACTAGGGAAAACTATCTACTTGGAGAGTATATTTAAAAAATAACTCTAATTCCTTTATAGTCCCAAGAATATAATTTTCACACACATTATCTCTTTTGAGGCAGGTAAAACAGGAGACACATAAGGAAATGTTGTTCTTCCCATTTGCAGGTAGGGTCCAAGGTCAAGGAAGGTCAATCCACCCAAAGTCAACAGCAAATCTGCAACAGAGCTGGGACTTGTGACACTGTTCCCCCACCCCCACCCCATCCATTTGTGTTTCTACATTCAAAGATGAATGTTGTGCGTGCTGTTGTGCATGCTGGTCATCTAGGCTCCCAAAGAAGTCACTGAAAAGAGATGATGACATTCATGTGGAATCTGTTATTTTAAATATATTCCTAATTTCAGCCTGGCTCCACCTCCCCTCAAATTTATAAGACTGCACTAATGTGTAAGGTGATCAGCATCTTATGTTTTCATGGTAGAGGCATTTATATACAAATATTACAGTGGAGTCCAAACAGAGAACTATCATTCAAATAAACGATTGCGAAATGCCTCCGAGAAAGGACCTCTGTTGCTTCAGCTGTTTGCAGTGGGGTTGGTCATAACCACATTCCTCTTGTCCTGGGGTGACTGTGGGAGTCAGCTGGGGAGGGTGCGTGGAAACTGAAGCTTTGTGCATGACTCCTGGACCGTCTGTGCCCCCCGGGGAGACCTACACATTTTCTAGAGGGATAGAGAAACTTCTACTGCCAGTGAACACCTAGGGTTTTGCTGAGGAAGTTTCTGTGCTGCCACAAGTCCCCTGAGGTGATCATTTTCGGTAAACCCCACATAAAATGGTCTGAGAAAAAAAAAAAAAAAGACAATAAAAAATTAAAGAAGCTTCGAAGGGCTTTTCCAAAAGAATTGCCCCTCATTATGGCAAATGGCAAATACACACATGCTTTTGGGCTTTGCTTGCATCATTACAACGTACCTTCGGATCCAGGGGTGCCTGGTGGGCTCCATCAGTTAAGGGCCACACTTCGGCTCAGGTCATGATCTTGCCCTTCCCAAGTTCCAGTGCCGCATTGGGCTGTGCTGACAGCTTGGAGCCTAGAGCCCGCTTCACATTCTGTGTCTCCCTCTGTCTCTCTACCTCTCTCCTGCTCACTCTGTCTCTCTCAAAAATAAATAAACATTAAAAATTTTTTTAATTAAAAAAGATACGTTCTTTTGGATCTGTCCTTGAGCAATGCTGGGCTCTAAAAAACTTTTTAGTATGAAAAACTCCAAACAGACACTAAAGAAGAGGAAAAAGCACCATTTCCCAGTTTCAGTAACTAACATCTTGCCTGATTGATATAATCTATTCTTGCCCCCTCCCTCGTTTTGCTGCAATGTTTTAAAGTATATTCCAGATTGTCATGTTACTTCTCACAAATATATTTTACTATACATCTTTTTGAAAAGGACATTTTCGGCACGTCTGAGTGGCTCAGTCAGTTAAGTATCTGACTCTTGATTATCGGCTCAGGTTGTGATCTCACGGTTTGTGAGTTCAAGCCCCACATCAGGCTCTGCATTGACAGTGCAGAGCCTGCTTGGGATTCTCCCTCTCTGTCTCTGTCCCTCCCCTATTCATGTGCTCTCTCTCTCTCTCTCTCTCTCTCTCCCCCCTCTCAAAATAAACATTGAAAGAGTAAAAATAAAAAAGGACATTTTCTTATATTACTGTACAATGCCATTATCATACCCAACAAAATTAACAGTGATTCTTCCATATCATCAAATACCCAGTTTATATTCAGATTTCCCATATTGTTCCAAAATGTCTTTTTAGAATTGATTTGCTGAACTGGTATCCAAACAAGCTTTGCGTTTTGTAATTGGTTGTTCTCATAAGTCTCCTTTAATCTAGAACAGACTCCCCCTCCACCCCCCCCCCCCCCCCCCCCCGCCTTTTTCCCCTTAGTTACCACTGCCTTGATTGCTGCCAGGGAGACTGTCCTGTAATATGTCTAAATTTTCTGAATTGTGCTCATCATATCCTTTAATGGGAAAAATAATATTTAGAGACTGAAACCTCACAATTAGGGGTGCTCCTTGCTAACTGGGTTATCATTGCTTCTTAGCCTTTTGACTGGACAGAACTAGGGAAATACACAGGTTTAAAAAGGGGCAAATAATGAATCCATACCAGTATTGCTCATTCAAATGTGAGATTACAAGAGTTTTAGTGAAATTATTTGATTTTATAGCCATAGCTTTTCTCTAATTGGGAAAATCACAGTTCTTAACATTAATACAATTAATATTCACCTAATCCTAATGTGTAGATAGATCTATTTTGTATTTGTGTGTGTAACAGAGTTTCTCTGTAATAATACCAATACTCTCAGGACAGCAACATTTTGATGAGGAAAATGGTACACACGTGGCCCAGGATGGAAGTGCTAATTTGGGATGTCTCAACGTCAGCGCTATTGACATTTTGGGCCAGTTACTGACATAACTGTTGGCTGAGGGCGCCGCCCTGTGCATTGTATGAGGCCCCCAGCACCCCTGGGGTTTCCTCACTAGATGCCGGTAGCATGACTCCCCATTGTAACAGCCCAAATTTGTCTTCAGATATTGCCAAATGTTCCCTGGGGGGCAAAACTATCCCCGGTTGAGACTCACTCAACAGAAGTAAGTGACAGGCATTATATAGAGACCAACTGTCACATGCCCCACAGGTGAACTCATAAGGTTTTTTGTTTGTTCTTTCTAACACCATAAAATAAGTGAATTTGGTTTACACACACAAAAGGTGGCATATCGTATAAATTGGTCTGTATCTTGATTTTTTTTTTCTTAACCAAATATTCTGAACATAAAGTTCTTCCTTATTCCCTTTATAGCTGTGTATGTTCCATTTTGTACCTCTGATAATCTACCCCAATCACCTGACGATGGGCATTCGGGTTATTCCTATTCTTGCTATTATGAATAATGTTACAGTGAGTAATGGTGCACATATACCACTTTGTGTATTTGCCAGTATATCTTTGGGATAGGTTCCTGGAAGTAGAATTGCTGGGTCAAAGGGTTAATGTGCATGAAATTATAGTAGAGATTGCCAAATTTCCCTCCATAGAGGTTGTACATTTTGTATTCCCACTAGTGTCCTGCTTTCATTACTTAACATTAGAGTGAGAACATTTCCAAAGTCATTAAATAATTCTTGAAAATTGGATTTTGTAATGGCTGTCCAAAATTCCCACATGTGAATATACCACAATTTAGTTAATCATTCCTTTCCTATTGAACATATATGATGCTCCCAACTTTTTCTCTATTATAAATAACACTGAAATGAACTTCCTTGAATCAAAATCTTTGACCAAAATTTGGTTATTTCCTTAGGGCAGATTTCTGGAATTAGGATTACTGTGTAAAAGGATAAGGATGATTTTTAAGTCCCTTGCTACATATTGCCCAGGTCCGTTTATGAGGAAATACTGCATTTTTATCAAGGCTTTGGGACAGACCTTTATCTTGGCTTTAGGGTCTTCCATGAGGGAATAAAATTGTCTGATTAAAGCACACTGTCCTTCTGGGGGAAATAACTAAATCATACCAAACTATATAAAAACCCAATCTTAAAATCCCAGAAGAAATTCTTTATGGTTGGTTAGTGGTAATGCTCATCTGTAGCATCTTTCAGGGAACGAGGCTACTGTTTACTGCTCGCTAACTTATCATTTTCCCTAGAGGAGTACATTCTGTCCCAAAGGGTTCGTCATTTTCTCCCTTCTCCGCAGTGAGATGGCGTGCCCCATCTTTTATTCAGTGCTTCTTCTCCGAGGAGCACCTTCGCTCATCTACACTCTCATAGGACAAGAAGGAAGCAAGAAATAATAGTACATCTGTGTCACTAAGCCAATGAGTGAATAAGCAACGTGAATAAGCATTGAGAAGAATAACAAATGTTGCATTTGTAATATTATCATTAAAATAACAGCCACGTAAGAAATATTTAGTGAGCACAATTGGGGCTAACTTGACCCGCCTCAGTTGTTAGGTATTCACAAACTCAGACCGAAGAGTCCAGAGGGAAACAAAATACCGAACAGGGCCATTAAGGCAAATGCTATCTTTAGATGTCTAGTTAACTTGATGATAGTTTGTACAACTAAGGTGTGAAAATTTTATGTGTGAGGTATGATGAAACTCATCTCTTCTTTACCATTGCAGAAGGGCTAGAAAATCCATTATCCCTCTTAAAAAATCAAACACTGGGTATGACCAAATTTTGGATTAAAAACAAACAAACCCAAATCCTAATATTCAGAGGAAAGCATAAGATCCAAGAGATTATTGCACTGGGGATGTGCAAGAACTTACCTATGTAAACTGATTTCTTCCTGTATGAACTGCCTCCTCTCTGGCATGATATTTCTTTAAAGTGTGTGCATGTGATTGAAGAGCTCAGCATACAGAACCTCAGTTCCTTCCACAGTATCTTCACGCATTTCATAGGCTCCAGGGGAAAGTCTCATGCCTTCACTATCATTACCCTCTGGATCAACATTTCTCTGAGACTGGTCTGCCACAGGTCAGCATTATCCCCCCACCCCCCCAAAAAAATAGAATCTAGTGATCTAATAATTTCAAGAGATACTGAATTACAGACCGTTCAACTGGTTTCCCCCACGACAGGACTACTCAGTGTCTTTAAGATGTCATTGGGTGTTGTGACTCTCCAAAAGTAGCTATGAGAAAGCAGGACTTTCCACACGTATATGATCCAAGAGTCCTTTCCTCAAGGAGCATCTTACAAGGCCAGTGTTCCAGTCGAGAATGCTCTGGGAAACAGTGGTTTGCCTGAACTCACTCTGATCTGATGATTGCATCCTTCGTTGTAACTGCATTCAGTCACGCTTGCAGGCTTTTCATCTTTCGTTGTATTTTTGTGTCTACCAGTGGTCAAATTGTTTTGCTTGACGTTGCTTCTGTCCATACATAATATCACTATCCCCTGCAATAATAGTAAGTCCATGATCCTCCACATGAGGTTGATGAGTGATTCCAACACAAGCAGGAAAGAAGTGTGTGGTGCAGGATTTGGTAGGTGCAATGGGGAAGGCATGGGACTGACTGAGCAGGAGATTGCTAGCAGTAACCTTGCCCTTGTCCCATTCACACCTTCCTTAGTTTGCTTGGTTCCATCAGACACAAATCTTTTTCAACTTGGCCTATTGGGCATTACTTTTTCTTCTTAATGGCACAGGCTGACACATGAACTATATATATTTTTGAGTTTATTTTGAGAGCGAGTACACACATGTGAGCTGGGGAGGAGCAGAGAGAGAAGGACAGAGAGAATCACAAGCAGGCTCCACGCTGTCAGCGCAGAGCCTGACACGGGGCTCAATCTCATGAACTGTGAGATCATGACCTGAGCCAAAACCAAGAGTTGGGCGTTTAACTGACTGAGTCACCCAGGCACACCTGAAATATAGGTTTTAAAACCAAATGTTATAAATTACTCAGTTGGTTAAGCCTCTGACTTCAGCTCAGGTCATGATCTCATGGCTCGTGAGTTTGAGCCCTGCATCGGGCTCTGTGCTGACAGCTCAGAGCCTGGAGCCTGCTTCAGATTCTGTGTCTCCCTCTCTCTGCCCCTCCCCTGCTTGCACTCCATCTCTGTCTCTTTTGCACTCCGTCTCTCCAAAATGAATGAACATTAAAAAAAATTTTTTTAAACCAAATTTTACAAATTATAAAATATAACTGTTTTATAGGAAATGTAAGTGCTAGGGAAAAAGTACTCATAATTTTACCACTGTGACACAAGTATTATCATCTTTGTATATACCCATCTGGTGAAAATGGTTTGGTTATTTGTTATCATTTATTGCCTGTGTAGCTTTCTGTGGGAATTTTTTTTTTCCCAAAGGAGGAAATAGTTTTACTGTTTTGGGCTATGCAGAAAAGTAATACAAATTCATAAAATATTGTATATGCCTCAGTATTGCTTGAGTGAATAGTCCCCTGTAACTGTACCTTGGAAAGATATCTTTCCAGAGTCTTCTGTGTGTACAGGATATACGCACATACACAAAATTAAAAATGTGATCATCCTATGGATGCGTATTATTTTGTTAGATGGCCTGTTTTTCTTTTTTCTTTCATGTCATAGATTGTGGACCACTTTGAAAATCTACCCAATCCCATACAGAATTCCACCGTATGGGTGGGCCATAATTTATTTGATTTTTCTTTTCTCTTGAGGGTTTTAATATGGCATCAGCCTGTTCAGCCATGCTCTTCCCACCATGAATCAGCTCCCAGATCAGCCCCACAGACACACTTAGGTGGGGGAGCAGTTTTTTCTTTGGTGTTTGGCTGGAGTAGGGCAGGTATTATCAAAAAGATTTTCTGCCCTGACAGACCTCCTATTCACGGTCCCTTGGAAAAAGAAAATGGCCTTTTGTCTGTGCATGTTAGCAGTGTTGGGGCCCAGGCTTCTCCAGTACCCCATTGGGGATATACGAGAAGCAAAAAGAAAACCCAGAGAAGCCACTGCCACGTGATCCCTCAAGTCCTGAAGTGCCTAGCCTGTCCTCCCTCTTTCCACCTTTCAGTGTTTCTCAGTGTTTGTCTGCTGTATCATGTACAGAGATTTTTGGTTGTACGAGGATGGGCTATTCCATCTTGGCCAGAAGTGAAAGTCTCTTCTCGTTGATTCCTTTTATCTTTTCATACATCTCAAACACATCTATTTTATGCTCCAGATCAGTAGGGTCTAATTCTATTGGATGGTGACCTTACATCGAACGAAGCAGACTCAATCTGTGGGTCTTCCATGTGCCCTTCCAGAGAAAATTTGTATTTGACTGTGTCAAGCTTTCGACCACTTGAAGCTAATTCCTCAGCTTTGGGTTTCTTTGATCACGCCAGCGAGGGTAGGTCTGTAGTTCTGAATTATGAAGGCAGACTTCTTCCTACCCTCATGTGCAGATTTCCTGTTCCTTCCTTAGTAGTGGGCATGTTTTTCTAACCCACCCTTTCATAGAGGATGTGCCCTCGTTGTTTTATGTGATGGGCCTTGATTCCACCTCCCATCTTGAATGGGACCAAGGCCTTCTGTGTTATCCCACATGTAAACTTTCAAATCTAAACCTTTTTGTAACTAAGAGGCAAATACCTCAAGTAAGCCACAGCTTCAACTTCAACTGCTCAGTGTTGATTTTCAGCTTCCTCTTCATTTTTGGTCCTCAAGAATTTGGCCTTGCTTCCTTATGGGCTCATTCATTGTGTATTCAGAAGGTGTTTCCTATAATTCATCATTTAAAAAAATTTTTTTTAATGTTTATTTATTTTTGACAGAGAGAGAGAGAGAGAGAGAGAGACAGGGTACAAGCAGGGGAGGAAGAGAGAGAGAGAGGAAGACAAAGAATCCGAAGCAGGCTCCAGGCTCTGAGCTTTCAGCGCGGAGCCCGATGTGGGGCTTGAACTCAGGAACTGTGAGATCATGACCTGAGCTGAAGTTAGACGCCCAACTGACTGAGCCACCCATTCGCCTCTAACTCATCATTTTTAATGGGGCTTTATAACAAGAGATTTCTGGATATCTAGAGTTTTTCATTTTGTTGGAAACAGAATCTTCCCATTCCCCCCCCTCAATTATTGATAATATATTTGTTGGCAAGTGTAATGGGAATATATCTTCTTCATTGGTATTGTGGTAATTAGGAATACTTTTCATTCTTTATTATAAAGAAATGATGCTCTTAACCCAAATGTCAGTAGCGCATAAACTGAAACAATTGCTCTAGACTCTACCGCTGGATCCTCTTGTGTCAGGCTTGTGAGCTCAGTCCTGAGAATGAGCAGCGGAGTCTCTGGAGATAAGAGGCCCCACATGGAGACTACATCTTTCAGTTCATCTTCAAAAGCATTGCCCAGCCAAGTGAGTTGGATGAATCATCCCCCAAAATCATTGTTTCCCTTATTTTCACCGGAGATGAAAATAGAAAATTTTATTCCCATTGCTCCAGTTGATGTTGATTTTCTCTATTAATTAGAACAAATGACTATGCAATGCTAATTTTCAACAAAGCATATAGACCTTCATGAATAAATGCTGGGCTTTAAGGAAGCAGATCATTTTACATGAAGCCGGTAGCCCTGCACCAAGAGTTCATGCATTCATCCAAATAGTATTTATTGAGCGTGTAGTTTGTGTATTCGGCATGATGGATGGATGGGGAATTCAAGAAATATGGTCCATGATCGTTGGACTCTGGAAGTTGGCTAATGGGACAATGAATGAGATATAAACACAAATAATGAGACGGGGATATAGCAGTACTATGTGAATGGTACAAACAATAAGTAAAATAGAATTGTATAGGGAAGAGGCAATTTCTGATAACAGAAAATTAACATTTATTCATTTTTGAGAGAGAGAGAGACAGAGTGTGAGTGGGGGAGGGGCAGAGAGAGAGGGAGACACAGAATCCGAAGCAGGCTCCAGGCTCTGAGCTGTCAGCACAGACACCATTGTGGGACTCCCAACTCACTGACTGCGAGATCATGACCTGAGCTGAAGTCAGACGCTTAACCAACTGAGCCACCCAGGCACCCCTGATAACAGAAATTTAAAAGAAAAGCAAAAGCCTTTATGGAATGGAGCACACTTGAACTGGGCTTGTAAAAATGACTTGGCTCTTGGTAGGCAAAGTGGAAGAAAATAGCTTGAGCAGCAGCTCAGGTAGGATGGCAAAAGGTGGATTCAGACAACAGCAAACAGCCCAGTTTGGCCCAAGTGGGAAATGTAGATACAAGTCAGCTTATGTGGGGTTCTGGGAGGGAGGCAAAGTAACTTTTAGTGCTTTATGCACTGGCTCCCCATTCTCCACTACAGAATACTGCATCCTTACCCTGCCCTTCGGGCCGCCATGATCACTCCATGTCGGTCATGGACGTTCTGCAAAGACTGCTTACAGAACTGAAGGTTCCTTTCCTCCTACCATGCTGAGATAGTTTGAACTTCGTATGTTTTAACTATTGAACGAGCGAAAAAGAACTAGGCTGTTTCCAAATTCTGTAAAATTTGGAATTATCTCTGTCCCAGGAACCACACGGTTTAACAGGGGAGAAAAAAAGCAAAGAGCCGGGGAAAGGCCCTGAAGGTTTGGCACAGAAGCTGGGGTGCTCAGGTGCAAGGCCTTGGAGCCCAGGTAACTGTCTAGGAGGCCGGTGAGCAGAAGTCCAGCAGCCAGGGTCTGAGGCCTGTGAGGCTTTGCTGTGTCTCGCGTCACTCTCGCAGTTTGCTTTGGCCTTCTGAGGTGATGAAAATACCAGATAATCCAAGTAAAGGAGGCATGAGAACAGAATAACTAGTCAAAAATCAAAATGTAAGAGCTGAAGGGAGTGTTTTCTGCTTGCCACACGTTAAATTTCTTCATATAAATATATTGGCAGAAAGAATAATTCCTGGGTACATTCCATTTGTCCTTTGTTTCCTCCCTTGTATGATTATATTATTATTGATGTCATTAAAAGTGCATTCATCAGACCTGGCTGTCAGAGAGTTGCACTTATTTTGTGCCCACAAGTAGTTTTGAGGTAAATCTCTTGCTTTAGGGCATTAGCTGATCAATACAGACATCTATAGTGAGGTATTGTTTTCCCGCCTCCTGCGTGACTCCATTTTCCTAAGGCATTCTGGGGCTCTGGTCTTCCTTTCAATCAGAAGTCACTCAGGATGGGATGGGGAGACCCAGGAGAAGGTACCCCTACAAAAGAACCTTCCTTCTGCAGTCCCTGCCTTTGCAGAAGGGGCAGCTGGTCCAAGTAAAGGCCTTGAGAGAAATATGGCAACTGCTTATCACCCCCAGCCCTGTAATTTCCTTCAGTGTAGTCTCTGTTCCTTGTTGGGTTTTAGTCTGATCTCAAGTCCCAGGTTTATCTTTGAAGTTTACAGGACCAACATCCCTGAAGTCCACGGCCAGAACCTCCCTTGTATTGCCTTTAGTTACTTATAAGTAGGGAGTCTGTCTTACTAATTTCTGTGTATCGGAGACATGGCAGCGACAATACACTTACTTGTCAAATGGTCAGTGTTGCTGAACTGAATTCCTAAAATGTGAATTTCGTGGTTTCACCCCTATTAAATTATCCCTCCCTCCCCTCCTTTCCTTTCCTTTCCAATGCACTTCACCTGCTCCTCCGATTCAGCCACCACACTCTGCTGTCTGAATCCACTGTGGATTCATTCAAACATGCCAGCTCTCTTATCAATTTCATCTTCTTGGAGACATGTCTACCAGAACCTTCTTGCCAACACCACACTGCCCTGATGATCCTCTGTACCCAGTAGATCAGGAGACCCTGGGACCTCACCTCATCATCCTGGAGACTTCCTTCTGTTTCTTGAATCCCACGTAGCCCTTTGGTTTGGTTTACCCTCTCCCTTTTGTCTTCCAGCACTTTCCTGATAAAGGGTGCAATGGAAGGTAAATAGGCTTTTAAACACTTTTAGTGTCGAAAACATCTTTATTCTATCCTCTAACTTAATTGTTTGATCAATATATAAACTACATTGGAAAGTATTTTTCCTCAGAAGTTTGAAGGCATTGCTCTATTTTTTTTAGAAACACTTTTTAATTTTTTTCCAAATTTTTATTTAAATTCTAGTTAGTTACTCTATTTTCCTTTAGTATCTCACATTGCTGATGAGAAGTCTTATTACTGATCCTGTATATGGAACCTGTTTTTTTCTCCCTGGAAACTTTTATACTCCTCTCTCTGTTCCCAAGGTTCTGAAATCTCACCGTGACATGAGCTGGCAGTCGACTTGCTGTTACTATACTGCCATCAGACAAGTCCCTTAGGTACAGGCTCTGAAGTCTCACTGGGTCCAAATCCACTGCTACCATTCACTAGCTTTCTGACCTCAAGCAAGCTACTCAATCTCTGTGCCTCAGTCTTCTCATCTTAAAACGGATATAAAAATAGTACCTACCGGGCACCTGGGTGGCTCAGTCGGTTAAGTGTCTGATTTCAGCTCAAGGTCATGATCTTGCGGTTTGTGGGTTGGAGCCCCGAGTCAGAGCCCTCTGACGGCTCAGAGCCTGGAGCCTGCTTTGCATTGTGTCTTCTCCTCTCTCTGCCCCTCCCCTGCTCACACTTTGTCTCTTTGTCTCTCTCTCTCAAAAATAAATAAACGTTAAAAAATTAAAAAAAAAATAGTACCTACCTCATAGGGTTGTGTGAGAGTCTAAAGAGTTAGTATCTGTACAATGCTGAACCCAGTGCCCACCGCTTAGTAAGTACGACTGAAGCAACAGCCTATATTAATATCTCAAATGCAAAAAAACAATTTCCTAGAGTTTTCAAAGTTTCCTTGACCCTGTGCCTTAAACAGAAATGTTGGCCTTGAGAGGGGGAATGGCTGGGGGGGGGGGGGGGGGGAGAGGGGCTAAGTTTCTGACGTAAAATGAATTTCAACAGAGTGAGGCTGATAAAGAACAAAGCAAATACAAAAAAGAAATAGGTAATTGTTACTGCTGGTAAAGCACTCCCGGACTATAGATTCTCAGCTCAGGATTGGAGGAATAACAGGTAGAGGCAAGACAGAATCTTTAAAGAAATCTGGTCACCCCTCAAGTTAGGATTCACATATGCTCCCTGAAAGGGTATTTTCATTTTTCAATTTAAAAGGGCAGAGATTCACGATGAAGGTAAGAAGAACACGAAGATGCACTGGAAATTCTGTGTTTTTATGAATGAGAAATATCTGGTGATGATGCTTTCACTGTTACTCTCTATTAATGGATAAACCAGACCAACGTGCAGGCATTTCCTAATTTTTATACCTAGGAAATCAAATAGATGTTTCCCTCAATTCTAGGAACCTGAAATGTTAACATATAAAGAGTTCACAAATTCACACTCAAAATGATGTGTTAATAGGAATGGTAATTCAAGGTAACCAAAGAGCCCCAATTAATGAGGGAAAGCTCAATTTTACATAATAGTGCCAAATAATACATTTGGAATGAAAAAAATTTTTAATCACTGTTTTGCACCACTCTCGTGAAATAACCAATTCAAAAATCATTAGCAGATGCCAAGGCCACTAGTTGAAAGGGGATAGGGAAAATGGTATTCACCTGGTGCCAAAGTATTGTACGTAGAATTCTTACTACTTGTGAAGAGATGTTTACAATGGAGCTGTCTATGGTCACGAGGTGATCCCAGTAATTAAACACCACACCACGACAAACATGTGGATCCCAATGTAATGAATATGAACACATAACAACTGTGAAATACACTAGCCCAAAATCATTACCCTGATTCTAATTAAGCTATGATGAGGAAAATATCAGCAGAGTCCAGAATGTGGGATATGCTACAACTAGCCTCACCGTGGTCAAGGCAAGGTCCAAAGCAAGGGCAAGAAGACTGGATTAGATTAGAGGATATTTAAGGGAGATAACCAAATGTAATGCATAATTCTTGACTGGATTTTGGTTGGAAAAGCTCTAGAAGATATTTTGGGGATCACTGGAGAGATCTGAATATGGAATGAGCACTAGACATGTTATGTAATGTGTTAATTCTGTTGGGTGTCATAATGACATAGCTATGTAAAAAAAAATGTCCTTATTGGGGAAAATGCATGGTAAAGCATTTAGGGATGGGGATCATGATGTAATCTACTTTGAAATAACTTGGCTGGATAGATATGAAGCAGATATGGCAAAATGTTAAATGTTGAATCAAGATGGAAGGTATATGGATACCCATTGTTTTATTCCACTTTTCTATTTGTTTGGAAATTTTATATTAAGAAGTTTAGGGTGGGGCACCTGCGTGACTGTTGGTTGGGCATCTGACTTTTGATTTTGGCTCAGGCCGTGATCTCATGGTTCATGAGATCAAGCCCCACGTTGGGCCCTGTGCTAATAGTGCAGAGACTGCTTGGGATTCTCTCTTTCTCCAAATAAATAAATAAACTTAAAAAAAAAATCAAAACAAAAAGAAATTTAGGGAAATGGCCTGCAGATACAAAATCACATAAACCTGGCCTGACAGTGTTTTGGGAGGAGCAGGCGTGAAGGACTCAAAGGGCCACATTTGCGTTGAGCATCCTGGAAGGACGCTCTTTGAGTTCAGTGGAGCAATGAAGTGAGACAGTCATTCGCTCCAGAATGTAGGAGAGTTTGGGAAGAATTAATGTACTTCCCAGAGTGCCCAAGTTATTGTCAGGAATAATAACTCACTGGCAGGGTCAGACTGAATAATTCATGGTACAACTACAATGGGAATATTCAAGTTCAGTTGTTAGCTGGATTTTTTCCCCCACCTAAAATTATCTCCTTTACATGAGGTATTTCAGGGTTGTATTTTCTTTTTTTTTTTTTTTTTTAATTTTTTTTTTCAACGTTTTTTTAAAA
This sequence comes from Herpailurus yagouaroundi, assembly GCF_014898765.1. Taxonomy (NCBI): domain Eukaryota; kingdom Metazoa; phylum Chordata; class Mammalia; order Carnivora; family Felidae; genus Herpailurus; species Herpailurus yagouaroundi. The sequence continues at coordinate 27,551,576 of NW_024412397.1, read as the reverse complement.
TTTATTTTTGGGACAGAGATAGACAGAGCATGAACGGGGGAGGGGCAGAGAGAGAGGGAGACACAGAATCGGAAACAGGCTCCAGGCTCTGAGCCATCAGCCCAGAGCCCGACGCGGGGCTCAAACTCACTGACCGCGAGATCGTGACCTGGCTGAAGTCGGACGCTTAACCGACTGCGCCACCCAGGCGCCCCTCTTTTTTTTTTTAACCAATTCTTTAGCCCAAACGACATGAATAATTGTCCGATCCATTCAGGTATAGATGTAGAGTAACAGTTAAAATGCGGAATTGCTTCCTACAATGCTACATTGTTCTCACAATATAGTTGTCACTTAAGAAGTGAGTTGAGGGGCGCCTGGGTGGCTCAGTCGGTTACGCGTCCAAGTCTTGATTTCAGCTCAGGTCATGATCCCAGAGTCAATGGGACTGAGCCCCTCGTAGGGTTTCATGCTGAGTGTGGGGCCTGTTTGGGATTCTCTCTCTCTCTCTCTCTCTCTCTCTCTCTCTCTCTCTCTCTCCCCCTCTGCCCCTCTCCCCTAGTCACGTGCACTCTCTCTCTAAAATATAAATAAATAAATAAATAAATAAATAAATAAATAAATAAATAAAGTGAGTTGATTGCTCCAACTGGTCCCTCTGTTTCCCATGTGATCTCAGGGAGCTGGACTGTGCCATGTTACGCCGCCTGGAGAAGAGAATTCTGGTTGATCTCCCCAGCCGGGAGGCCAGGCAGGCCATGATCCACCACTGGCTGCCCCCTGTGAGCAGGAGCAGAGCCCTGGAGCTGCGCACAGAGCTGGAGTACGGCGTGCTGAGCCAGGTAAGCTGCCCTGGAGGGAGCATCTGCAGGCCAAGCAGCCGCCACACGAATCTTCTGGGCAGGGTCTTCTCGTGAGCTGTTTGGGGCATATTCCTTGAGTCACTTAGAAAAGACCCACGCTGCCCCAGAAATGCAATGGACCTCTTGTTCATGAGAGTAAGCTCTCTGTCCCTTGGAAACATTCAAGCAAAGAGAAACAGTGTGATGTTGTGGGAACAGCATAGGGTTTCAACTCCAAGAATCAATGGTCAACTCCTGATCCTGCCCCTTATTAGCTATGTGGCCTCAGGGAAACCACTTACTCTCTAAGCCGGTTTCTTCTTCTGAAAAATGGGTAACTGATATGCCACAAAGGATTACTGTGCTGATGAAACAGAAAACTTTTACAAATGGAAATGGGGGTACATGTCTGCTACCCCCACTGTCACTGGTATCACTGCCTCCTGAGTGGACACTTGAACATGATGTTCTCAGATTCCTCAAAGGCAGGTATGATCTTATTTACCAGAACAAAAGCATCTACCAAGTTTGATCATGCTTGGATTTGAGCACAAGGGCCCATGAGGTTATCATGGGCAGGCTAGTCCGGCATCTTCGAGCACGCAGTGGATGGTGTTAGGAAGTTGTTAACTGCCCCGTTTCCCAGGTTACCCAGACATATAAGCAGCTTCTCTCCCTCCAGGCTTTATAGATCTGGGCATCTCTGTGTATGTTCATGGGGGACAGAAAACAGATTCCAAACAGGGGCTCCGATACCGGGTCTTGCCTATTGAATGTAATCGCCACTAGTGTTCTGCCTGCTGACCCATGGCTGGTTTGCGGCTATTTCAGGAGACTGAGGGCTACTCGGGCTCAGACATTAAGCTTGTCTGCAGAGAAGCAGCCATGCGGCCTGTGAGGAAGATCTTCAGTGCCCTTGAAAATCACCAGTCAGGTACGATTGGGATCACAGCAAAGGTGATCTGGGAGAAGAAATTGTTTTAAAAAATCCAGCTTTCACCAGCAGATGGAGCCTTGCTCCTGTTCTCGGTGGTTCTTGGCACCTGCAAACATTCTTTGGTCAAATTGCCCTCCATGTACTCAACTCGTTTCTCCTCTGGTGTTCTTTTGGATCAACTTTGCCCCAGATAATAAACTCCTTAGGGCTGGGGCTTTTATTTCTCTGGCAAACTATGATGCTGGGCTGGATCCATCTGCAGCACTATATAACTATTAAACACTACTTTGATAGTGATACATTTAAGTCATATTTTTTCTCTGGGCTGCAGGAGCCGAGTCGCACATTAAAGAATTTCTTCCCCAGCTCTCTTTAGGTTTGCCTTTTGCTGCAGTAACCATTAGGCGTGCTGCATTATGCATTGTCTTGAAAAAAGGTCTATTAGCATCTCAAGAGCACTGATCACCTTAAGGTCATACGCTGTACTGTTACTGCTGTGTTTTTATCTAGAGAGCAGCAATTTACCTGGAATCCAGCTGGATACAGTGACCACTGCCGACTTCTTAGATGTGCTAGCTCACACCAAGCCTTCAGCAAAGAATCTGACTCAGAAATACTCAGCCTGGCAAAGTGAGTTCGAGTCCGTATGAAATCACATTTATCCCGACCCGGCCACAAAGACAACCAAAGAGGCTTCCTGATTTATTAGTGTAAGCGGGAGAAGAACATAATGATTGGAATAGAAAAAGTTATCCTTGAAGACCAAATTAGTTTGAACAACTGTACTGTTTTGGAACTAGGATATAGTTTTGTCAATTTTTCATGACTGATGCCAGCAGTATGTTGGAGATTTCAATTACAGGTCTATTTGCTTTTAGTCACACAGTGGAGACTTTTCTCACAAATGGACTCTGTACAATTTCTTAGTGTTCCTTGTTTGCGAATTGGTATTTTCATTTTGAAGACAAAGATGCAGCTTGGGAAGTTGTGTTGGAACGTACAGAGTGGCTCTGAGCTGCGGAGCCAATTAGAAGCTAAGCTTGACGGACCATCTGACCAGCAGATGGGCTCAAGGGTGGTTAAGAATGGGTGCAGGAAAGGAAATGTCCAGTCTGTTTCCTCTGACAACATCCTGAATCTCCTCTGTTCTTCCTAACTCTGACCCCAACGAGTATTTTTTTTTTAATGCTTATTTATTTTGAGAGAGAGAGAGAGAGACAGAGAGAGAGAGAGAGAGAGAGAGAGAATGCGCACACAAACACGGTGTGTAGGGGAGGTGCAAAGAGGGAGAGAGAGAACAAGAGAGGGAAAGAGAGAGAGAGAGAGAGAGAGAGAGAGAGAGAGAGGGAGATAGAGAATCCCAAGCAGGCTCTGCGCTCAGGCCCGAGCCCAACATGGGGCTCGAGCTCACGAACCATGAGATCACGACCCGAGCAGAAATCAAGAGTTGGACACTCAGCCGACTGAACCATCCAGATGCCCCAACCCCAACCGGTTTTTTCCGCAGCAAACCCCCTACCAGATGAGTTCCCACCCAGAGAAGCTGCTGATCCACTTCAGGATGGGAGCCTAAGGCTAATAGCAGGGGTGACTGCACACCGACACCACCAGCTACCCAGTCTGAGTGTTCTGAGTTCTGGCGCCTGATAACTAACATCTTTGGACTCAACACATTTCACGTCCCACGTACTCTGCCCTTCTCTTTCCATTGCCACGGATCCTCAGTGGACGCAAAGCTTAGGATGGGGAACCCAAGATTCTAGAGGAGTCGTCCTGAGTCTCCCCTGCTCTTGGACTTCTCCACATCTCCTTACGGGGTTGTAAACGGTTGGAAGCATCTCCCTCAGAATCTCACGGTCTGAGGCATCTACTTCCAACTCGTGATGGCTGCCACTGACATGGCGCCACCCCTCTTGCCAACCAGAACTTACCTATGGTAGTCACCTTCCTCCGTTTCCCCTCCTTGCCTCATTTTCTTCATCCCTGCAAGGCAGACTCCTCCTTTGAAGAAAAACTTCCAGGAAAAGGGACATTCGGATAGCTAAATATTCCAAAGGACTTTACCCTAATTTGAAACAAAAACCAAGCATTTTGGGGGGGGTACTGATTATTTTGGGCAGAATATTCTCAAATGCCTTTTACAATGTCATTTCATGGAAAATATAGTCAAACTGAAAACATACCATATATAACGAATCAAAAATAAGCAAAAAGATCTTAGTATATGTGAAACTTAAACTTCTTAATGATCGTGAAGGTCTTACACGATGCAACCCTAGTGATACCCCAGATGTAGAAGTCTTTCAACTAAATGGCCTCAGACTGCTGTACTGCTGAATTTCCAGCATCTGCTTTCCACGCTTCGGGTTGTCTTCCTTGTCGGGCTGTCAGCTGACATTTCTTACAGCTGTTAGTCCATTCGCTTGTGGCCACTGCCATCCTTTCTGATCTCCTAAAATCTCAACTGGTTGGGACCTCAAGTGTTGTTGCTGATTTGTCATGGTTGGGAAGTAGATAGGTTTGGGTGTGTGGACTTAAGAGTGAACAGGTAAAGGGGGCAGAGGAGACGCCCCTGTGGACAGCATGCTTTGTGACAATGTTTGGCCCCTTTTAGCTCCCTGCTCTTCCCTTACTCCATTCAGGGGAAGTGTGATTTTGCCATCCGTCGCAGGAAATACACACAACCACCCCCCACAACAGCGGACCATGTACTTGACACACCTCTACATCCTTCCTCCGTCTCCAAGTTCATGCTTATTAATACCTCCATCGTATTCAATCCTCCTCTCCTCTTTTCCTTGGAAAGTTGGTCTGTAAATAATCATGCATGTGTGTTTTCAGGTCACGCTTTTATTTCAGTGGCTTTATCAGTTTCATATGCTATCTAACGACTTCTTGCTTTGGAGGAAGTGAAAGGTAGCTCTTTCATCACCCCGCTCTGTCCCTACCAATACATGTCTTTCCCTACCATCACCAAATAGTAATAATTTTAGGTTAACTCAGTGATCAGTACTCCTAGGAGAACTGTATACTGTTTATGCAGGCCCAACTAGTGAATCAAAATTACATTTCCTTTTTTGTGGAGTTTTGTCTTTTGGGAATTAGTAACTGCCTTGTTTTATCGTTTGCCTCATTTTTGAAGTACTTATTTTGATTTTTTGCAACACATGCTCCTATCTGTCTGATCTTGTCAGATACCTATCAGTATTTGTTTCCAAATGGCCACATAGCAGATCAACTTTTGATTCCATCCACATATGCTCTGGTCCTAGAGTTGTAAGGGGAAAAGAACCAGGGAACCATTATAGAATAAGCAGAGATGTACCTGGTCCCCTGTGGCTCACCCTGGCTCACCCTCACGCCCAGCCCACTATCCTTAAGGCCTTAACTTTCCTGGGTCCACCCTTCCAGAGATCAACTTCCATTCTCCTGGCGTGGCTGGGGCGCTCATCTGGATGCTCAGAGTGGGGAGGCTTTCCTGGGGCTCCAATCACTTTACCAGTTTCAAACTAATTCCTTGCTTCTCAACCCTCACACCTCATCTCCTCTCTACCTAGTGTCTCCAAGCCTTGGATCTTTGAGGTTCTACAGGATGACTTTTGATTGTCTTTCTTTGCACTGATTTTAGTTATCAGCAGCCCATCTATTTTCCATCCTTCAAATTACTATACCCTCTCATCCACTGGTATCTCTTCTTGTGGGCTGTCCTTGTGAGTTTATACCTTCCTTATCCCTTAACTTTCATTTTTAGTGGGGCTCTGAGATAGAGAGACCGACTAAGACATACGACTAATTTATGTTTAGAGTCTCTTATTATTTAAAAAGTAGATTAGAAGTGTATCCAAGTTTATAAGGATATAGGAGCCTGGCCTGGGAGGAAAATTTAACTTAGTCCGACATGTGGTATTTTCTCCCAACGCAGAAGTCACAATGCCTATAGGAACTCAGAACACAGTAACATATGGGTAAAGTAAGCTTGGGGGAAGATAACCCAACATTGCCACGTCTTCCAATCTTCCTAGGAAAACCAGTGGTCATCGATCTGCATTTGAGATCCCCTGATCTTCAGATGTCAGCAACTAAGGTTAACTATCTACCTTTAGAATTCACGGCTTGTCTCCACATTTCATTCGGGTCACCATCAGAAGCCTTCCCAGATGGGCTCTACTTATCTAAAATTACTCCCTCCCTCTTCTTCTTCATCACTTAGCCATAGATCTATTGTATTAAGTAGGTGTGTAGGTTTTATTGTGTTAGCCCCATGGTTGTGGTACTTTTTTCACTGTTACTGAATGAACAAAATGTTCTTTAAAATGAGCACTGTATCTGCTTTACAGGCTAGAAGCTGTGATTACTGTCCCAAGGCACTCAGCTCACTGCACATGACCTCTTCTACGAGAGGACTTCTACAAAATATCTTGAACTTGTCACAGCCCTTGGGACAGTTCAATATATTTTTATATGCTTCCGTTCCCCAACTAGAAGACATGCATCTTAGGAATTGGGAGCTACATTCTACTCTGTCTTCCTTTGTACTTTAGCCACAGTTGGCATTTAATAATTTGGTTTCCTCAGGCACATTAACCAAAGAGAAGTTGCGATGTGTAGGACATGAAGGTAAGCACTGACAAAAGGTATTTAAAATTGTTTGATTTTAACACATAATGTAAACGATAAATGATTTCTGGTGCTCTCGTGCTTGCTCTGGTTGTCCCTTAAAGAGAGCATGCTTTGGGGTACTAGGCCTTGATGGCTGACATAACAGAAGGTCAGCAAAGGTCCTATGTGTTTATGCTGAAGAAGAGTTTTTATGACAAGTCAAAGGAAACTGATAATGCAAACATGGGTTTATGCAAGCAACTGCCAATATGAAAAAGGGATTCTGCTGTTTAAGGCAGGGTATTTCAGTGAAACAGATGAGTGCAGTTTTAAAAATTCTTTACTGTAAGTGCCCAAGGATTTCAGTTCCATGTTACGCGAACAACCAACCACTGAGTGCAAACTAAATGAACACAACCCGTGTAAGGTGTGGTGACTTTCGGGTCTAACGCGGTACAACAATTTTTGAATGTGGGGTTAAGGGTGAGGTGATGGCACTATCCTTCCAAGGGCATTCCTGACATCCAGGGCTACAGGTGTTTGGTGGCTCGGACAGATGTACAATGGTGGGCAGGAAGAGCTACGGTGAGACCAGCTGATTCTGGAGGTACAGAGAGAGGTAGTGGGGCAGCTGTCCATGTCCACCACCAGACTGCTCTGCCCTCTTCCACACCCGGCATGCACCTGGCTGACAGCAGAAGCTCAGTACTCCTCCCCTGACAGTGGGTGTTCTCTACTACCCTTTCCAGTCCCCAAATGGGCCTAGGAGAGGATTACAGTAAAGCCGAGGCAAACACTGTCTCTGAGGTCATATACCATGGGGTAGCTCTTTAAACGGGATGGCTGGAAAAAGAGGTCTTTTAGATACTTCAGTTATTACATCTCCTCCAAGGCAGACCACCCCGCTGTGCTGGGAATGTTTACAGTAACCCAGGTCTAAAATAAGATTTTTATTTATCCTCACGAACCTCCCTATGGACAGGTCAGCCAACAAACCCTACATAATGTTTGTTAAATAAATAAAACATCAAACAAAGATTTTAATGGCCTATAGGGCCAAACTAGGATGGAAGAAGGAAGCCATTTCTCTTGGCTGGGGGCCTTATGCTCACATGGTCTTATCCATTCCTGTCATTCTGTTTGATCCCTGACCCATCAGTGATGTCTACTTCTTTGCTTTAGCTCTAGTCTGTCTCCAGAGCATCAGATCCACTATTTCCAAGTGTCTGATGGGACCTCCCCTATAGGCAATGAGTCTAAGATGAGACTTATTTTCTCCTCTCTACTCATAGCTATATGTTCCAACATTAAATTCCTATAATATTTACAGCTGGTTTGTACTGGTTCCGTAACCATCTGAGTGCCTGTGTTGCAGGAGATACAATAAAGAATGAGACCCAGTCCTGTCTGGTGGGCAGAAGGGACATGTGAGGACCAACATATAATCTAACAAGTGGTATGAGGGCAAGGAGGAGGGAATGCCTCATTCCACCTGCAGTCAGGCGGACATCAGAGAGGAGGGCCACTGGAGTCCGAACAAGTTTCCTCCTTGTTCCTCCAAGAGGAAGTTTCCTCAGGGCAAAATCCTTGTCTTATACACGTGATTATTTCCTAGCACGGCACTTAGCACGTAGCAACCAGCAAACACTCGATGGTGCCTGGGTCAACGAATCACTCACCCAGGGACCCAGGTAACAGGCCGAGGTTGAATACAGCACATCCCCCAGGTACCGGGCAGCACACTCTACCTGCTGCTGAGGGGCTCTCTCTGTGCCTCTGCGCGTGTGGTTTAGACGGAATAGAATGTCTCGCTCTTTTTGAATCCTCAGGAAGACTTTCCCCATTGAACCAACTGTAGAGGTGAATTCTATCAACCCTTACCAGATTACCCGGTGTGGACAGTCCTGCTACACCTGCGTCATCGTCAGCGCCGAAACCACACAGCACTCAGCATCTGTCCGATTCTACTTGATACACCGGTCAGGCGTTTCACCCCCACAACAAGCCTAAGTGGTGGGTGCTGGCACTGTCTCCACTTCATAGACAAATCTAGGTGACTTGCCCACGGACCCAGCTCGTTAACTGCTGGCTAGGCCCCCGAACCTCTGCTCCTGGCCATTCCACTCACGCCTCCGATCTGGGGCGGCAGGCCCAGCACACGTGCTTTGCACTCTAGGACGTTTAAGTACTAGGTCGGGGCATCTGCAGAAACAAGAACAGAGTGATCGCCAAACCACCGAAAGGAGAGGGAGCTGCCATTTATTTAGCTTTGCTCCCTCCCATCCAAGACCAAGCTGATCTCTAAACAAGCATCAAAGCCCGAAACTCATTAACATCAGTGTGTGCTTCAATAAGGTGAACACCACAATGATGTACAATTACATGCTAATAATTCAATGCCCAAGAGCCCTGTAAAACAATTGCAAAGGCCCAGGATTATCACAGTATGCAAATGCACTAGGAAAATCATTACCTACTTAGTCCCCTTCATTTTGGTGGGCTTAACATGAAAAGAATAATCCATGCTACAAGACGAGATTTCATTTTACAGCTGTAGTAACCAAGTACATAAAAGCTTGAATCTGTCCCAATAGCTTCTAAAAGATTTTTCCCATAGTGTCAGAGGCAAAAATAATGAAATCTTGCAAATGTACAGTTAATAGGACCCTGGTGGACACTAACTTCAAAAATGCATGGTCTATAAGACATTAAAGGCTTGATTTTAGTTTCTGCACTGTTCCTGTTAATAACAATGTCTAATTAAAACATCTGTAAAATACTGATAGTTTTAATTTTACATAAAATTTCCAAAACAACTGTTACACAGTATAATAGGTATCTGCAATGAATAGGTTATTAATGGAAATATTATTTTAAATTAAAATCAGGTTCTAAATTTAAATTAGTCATCTCTGGCTAATGAAGAGAAAAAGAAGTCACCCGTGCTGGGAATAATACAGGAGATAATCTAGTTTTCAACATCCGTTAAAGCAAATTCACTTGATCACTTGGGCTAAAGGACAATTTATTTTGCTTCTTCTGACTTGTACTCCACTTGGCACTTCTGATGAATTTCGCAGCTACGCTCAATGTTAAAACTATAGCCCGACACACTTTTTGACACATTATTTTATAATTTAAAAAATACCATTCACTTTTATTCACAATCTGAACACTCCCCCCTCCCGATGTGCCAGTGAGGAGACAGCAGAGAACACGACTCCCTGCAGGAGAGTCCCCCTCCCAGCCCTGCCTAGCCTGATGAATATTTTAAAAGGAATGACATAAAATCTCAGCTTTCCCTTTCTCTGGGTCTCATCTTCTTTTACAAAATAAAACAAAAGGGATAAGCAAGGCTCAGTGGCTGGCTGCAATTCAATACCTTTCTTTCTAATTAATGCACAATAGAGGAGGGTTGGTCCATGTCTATCTATGCGGGCGTGGAGTTGGGGAGGGATTCATTCCAGAGTTGCTTCTGATTCACATAAAGGATCACAGTAGATGCTGCAGGATGTGGTCCACAGCATGAGGGAAGCTCTCACAAGTTAAGTAAGGAGGTGGATTAATTTTTTCTTCATCTGCTGCTCGATATTTCCCTGAAATGAAAGTAAAGCCAGTGAGCAAAGGCTACTGTTAGGAGGCCATGTTAATCACATCCCATGAGCATCTGGGCGGCCACGGACCACCCTGGCAAGTGCTAGAGAATCGGGCTCCACGTCTCCCAAAGCATCTCCTACTGAAACGTCAGACGCAATGAGGCGATTCAAAGAAATATCACATCCAACATTTTCCCAGGACTTTGGTCTTTCACAATGGACACTCAAAGGGCCTGGGTCACCTGGCGGCTAAGGTTTCCTTCAGATCTCCACAGCTGGTAAAATCATTTTCTTCCCCACTAGCCCTAAAGAAAGGAACGATGGTGGAATCAATGCTTTTCACTGGAAGCCAGGACACCACAGAGCAGAGGCCCTGTCAGCTCCTGAGGATAACTGGAAATGGCCTGTGCTCCTGCCACACAGGGACCCTGTGAGCCTGACAAATGAATGCCCAGGGGTGGGGATGGAAAGTGACAGATATGCACAGGCCTGGGCCAGGCCGGATGGTCTGCCCAGCAGGGCACTGCGGGGCAGGTACACTGCCTGTGTCTCCCCGTCCCTCCGGCTCTGGAATGCAGGACACACAACTGAACAGCCTTACGCGGAGAGGAACCTTCCACACAGTGGTCACAGAGCTTTTACAAATGTCAACCAGATGATGCACGGTCCCTCTTTAAACACCCTTAATGGGTCCCAGATGCCCTTCAGGAAGAACCCAAATCCCTACTGATGCCCACCAGGCCCTTTGTCATACGGCCCCGGCATCCCTCTGACCTCAGCATGTGCTGCTTTCACAAGACTGCAGTCCTACACTGGACCTGGCTCTCTGAGGACCTTCACAGCTGCCATCCCCTCTGCTTGGAGCACTCTTCTCACCTGGCTGTCTCCCTGATGCTTCAGGTCAAACTCCATATTCCCATCCCAGTTAGACCTCCTCCTTGTTGTTCTCTCTCCGCACCCTGTTCCTTGCCTCCACAATATTTACAAGTTGAATTATACATTTATCTGTTTAATGTCTGTATCACTCCTAAGACAGAGTTCTCTGACAGCAGGGGCCATGTGTGTTACATTCCCCAGTGAGTTCATTCTCAGCACTGAGCACAGCAACCAGCACGTGGTGAGCATGCCACATTTTTTTTTTCATTAAAAATAAGAAGGAAGGAAGGAAATGCAGAACACTGCTTCAGCCGAGGCCCTGGAGACAAGGCCAAGTGTCCTGTAGCCACACAGGCTGCCTTGTTGCCTCCACACGTCCCCCTTCTCTTTGTTCTCTCATCCCGTTTTCTGTGATCTCTGCCATTCATCCTTCAGCACCTTCTGGGCAATTTTCCATAAATCCAGCTCCCCTAACAACAGACCCACCGTTTTCTACAATCCCTGCCATTTTCTACAACTACCTCTTCAAGAGGCTTTGCCCAGCAAACACAAAGCCGAAAGATCCCTTGTTCTGCACCTCTGCACGGTGAAGACGCTTCCTGCCTTGTCTTACTGTGAATTCTTACAGAACAGAGCCAGCATCAAATGTACAGAGGTAATGAAGATCTCCCTCACTCACCTTAGTGTCCTCAAGGCACCTGTTCACAGCATGGGCCACACAGAAAATTCTGCTGCTAGTTTTTTCTCAAGCTTAAGTTCCATGAAGTATAAACTCTTGCCATGTTTCTACTTGGTCTCATCCATGAGTCAATGACCGACTACTGCTCATACCACCTACTTCCTGGATCCAGAGGCTAAGGGCAAATATGTGAAAGTCAAGTTTCTCAACCATGGAGATAAGGGCTCGCAGAATGCTTCTGCGGTCTGGCCCTGCAAGTGGGGTGTCTACAAAGTACAAATGGACACAGTGGCTTACACAGGTGTGAGAGTTCCAGCACCTCAAGTTGTGTCTGGCATACAACACGTGCTCAATAATGTGGGCCGAGGGTGTGAAGCTGGCCATGTCACTCAAGACTGCCGCATTCACTGTGGCACTCGGTGCTCTCCTGGGTGGATAAATGATGAATGGAGGGAGAATACAGGAAGCCGTTTTGATGATATTAGATAAAGACTGGCCCTGTCCTTTCTAGGTGATTGTTTTACATGCTAAACAAATCAATTTTGTGCAGGACCAGCCACAGACCTTTACTAACAAACCGCTGGGCAAACGTATCCTGAGCGTCTACCGTGTGCTACTCACTGAGAAACAAAACTGCTCAAGACTATCCACAAGAAGCCCTTCTAATTGAAGAGGTTAAAATCTTTAGGATAATTTTCAACACCGGGAGGCCTACTGGTTGTTCACATGCATGGATTTCAAGTTTATCAAGGGAGCCAGCTGTTTTGTCTGCTTTTACAACAGTGGGCTCACCTGGGATTTTTTCTGGCCAGAGATGAACAGCGCAGACAGGCCCGTTTCCCTGCACTGGACATAGCTGCTTTACTGGTTATACATTTTCAATCTGATTATGTTACGCTGCTGGCTTCTCTAAGACTAACTGGGTGCCTCTGTGATAGGCTGATCACAACCAACTGGCAGTCAGAAAAGAAGGGACAAGCTGCAGAGGCCAGCCAGGGGAAGGGGGAGCAGGGCCTATGAGACACTGGTGTGGGACGGTTTTGACACTTCGTGTAAATCCTTAATTACGTGACCTAAAGAAAGAAAATGTTCACGGGACTAATACACAAGAGCAAAAATAGTTACCTGAAGATTTCCTCAGTGACCAGAAAATAAAACAGCGAATGGCAGGAATTTGGAAATTAAGATGTAGGGAGGGATCACGAGAGTGAGGGCTCTTCTGGACTTGACCTTGATACCTCCTCTGTTCTGCTTACATCAAAGGGCAGTAATGTTCCCGGGACGGTGCCGATCATTTTGACTGAGAGATGTGAATTCTGGAGTGACCGGTGTCACCCTCCGCCAGGCTCCAATGCCTCCCTCCGGAGCCCTGGCACAGCCTGTGCTCTTTGTTCACGCGGGGCCCTGCCAAATGCTTCTTGTTCTTTGGGTGCTGCAGCTAGGTTTTCTTGCTTCTATTTTTAAATTTAAAATAGCTTTTCTGTAGCCACATTTCCTTGAATAAATGTCAGTCAGGAGGAAATGTACTTTTTCTAAAAAATTTCTGAGTTGCAGCTCTTTTGTTAAATATGACACCCGGCAGATGCACCTGCATGGCTCGTCAGGGCAGGCTGAGGCCAGAACCCAGGACACTGAGCGGGACCACTGTAGTCATAATTCTGTGTCAGCCGAGTCCTCCCCGTTAAGGTCTGCTTTTCCTTAAATTTACTTTGAGGGACCACAAACAGTATTTCTAATTTTGGTACAGGAAAAATAGTTCCTAAGACAGTAAGTGAAAGATAAAAACTTTTTGTGTAATTTTTTAAAAATGCAAACATTAACACAAAGTATCAGATCCCTCGGCTCACCTGTTCCTCAGGAAACCAACTTTATCATCTTCTAGCTGACACCGATAAAAAAAAAATTAAAAAAAGATACTTTCATAGAGCATCACCATCAGTGGTCTCTGGTCCGTTCCAATGTAGTGATTTGTATATCCAGAAAATCATATAAATGCTAACTGTCAACCAGCACGGTAGTTACCTCTGGGTAAGTTGCAAAATGACCTCTCAACTCTCTCTGATCTTCTTAATTTTGTGCAGCATGGGCCCTCCCACACTGTCTTTTTCCCCTGAGACCCAGAGTCCATTTTATTTTTGCTTTGTGACAGAAAGACAATGACAGTGCCCCGTGGGCTTTCTCATTTCTGCAAAGACTGTTCTTTAAGCAAGTGTATTTCACCATCTGTTTTAGAGAAGGCTTATGTAGAGGATACATACCAGTTTTTACTAAGATACCCAGCATGCCGACATTCTGAGCCCCACCAACGTCATCCCTGCAATCCTAGAAAAGCATAAAGAAAGCATTTAGTTCACTGTCTTCAGTGAGCTCGACAACAAAACCCTACCAATTGGCTGATGGATTAGGCTGGGATGGCCAACCGTGAGCATTTTTTTCCTTAAAATACAAGAGAGGAAAAGGGGGCAATCCACATGGAACCAAGGGAAGTGTTACAGAGGTGGAAAATGTACAACAGAATACAGCAGTAATTCTAGTGACCAAACACAAACAGCACATCTATAGTTCATATTTTCTTTTCTTTTTTAAGTTTATCTTTTTTGAGAGTGAGCAAGCATGAGCGGGAAAGGGGGAGAGAGAGAGGCAGAGAGAGAATCCCAAGCAAGCTCCGTGCTGTCAGCCCAAAGCCCAACGTGGGGCTCGATCCCATGAGCTGTGAGATGATGACCTGACCTAAAATCAAGAGTCAGATGTTTAACCACCTGAGCCACACAGGCACCCCACACAGTTCATGTTTTCCACATGGACATCTGTCTCCTCTTAAAACAGATCATAGGAGAAAGCATTCTATCCATTTGGCAGCCTTGAAGGTAAATGATCCACCTGCAGATAGTGAACGGACTAGGTTCAGAAGTCAGCTTTTCTGCTGCCCAAGTAGCACACTATGCTTACTTTCCAGCTGGCCCTCCCTCACAGGTGGATTCAAGCCAAACCAGAATACTGAGATTCTCGGTTATCTCCACCCTTGGGGCTAACAGATCAGTTAGAAAAGGGAGCTTTCTTTGCAATTCTTACCCAAGGTAGAGAGGAATATGCTTGGTTGACTGAGGATAAACGTCAGGAAATAAAAATCCAAGGGCTGGAAGATATATCAAGAAAATCAATCTTGCCATCTCATGTCTTTATGGGACTTTTTACAGACAGGATTCATTCAAGACCATGCCTGAAGAAAAGTTTTTTCCTCAAAAATCATTAATATTCAACAACAGACCTTGGAAACGAGTTCTAGAATGTCAAAATCTCTACTCAAGGTCTAATTTAAAACCTTCCGTTGCATCTAAACTTGCCATAGTGAAGCGGCAGAGAGAGGGGAGAGGAAGAGAAAGATGAAGGGAGGTGGGGAAAGCGGACAAGGAAAGGGAGGGAAACCCACCGCCTCTCAGGTAACAACCTGCACGCCGCTGAACAACGGCCATCACATGCCCTTGCCATCTCCCATCCTGTCCCAATACCGGAAACTCCTGGGATAAAGAATCCTGACATCGCCACGTCTTCAGACACACGTGTGCCTAGGAAAGTCGGCTACTGCTTTGCCAAGGGGGAAAGATGGGGCTGAAAAGATGGTTTCTCAAAGCTACGTCGAGTTTAACGACCACCCTATTCAGGTTCAGGTGAGTGAAAAAGGAAGTGGAAGAGGAAATGAGGCCCACGATACACCTGCACCATCACAAGTCAAGAAATCAAGGGATCTATGGTTTATTTTGGAGGGAGTCCAGAGCCTGCAGTTTACCTCCAGCTGGGCCACTAATTAGCTGTGGGAATTTAAGCTTGAAGCTTCACCTCTGGGTTTCAGCGTTTCAGTCTATCAAATGAGGGGATTTGGACCAGACAACCTCGATGGTCCCTTCTAGCCCCTAAAGCGTTTATTTAAAATTGAAATCTGGGGCGCCTGGGTGGCGCAGTCGGTTAAGCGTCCGACTTCAGCCAGGTCACGATCTCGCGGTCCGTGAGTTCGAGCCCCGCGTCGGGCTCTGGGCTGATGGCTCAGAGCCTGGAGCCTGTTTCCGATTCTGTGTCTCCCTCTCTCTCTGCCCCTCCCCCGTTCATGCTCTGTCTCTCTCTGTCCCAAAAATAAATAAACGTTGAAAAAAAAAAATTTAAAAAAAAAAATTTGAAATCTAATCCTTGCCACTGACTTGCCATAAGCCAATGTGCTTTCTGGCTCTTTCCTCCTCATAGCACACATAGAAAATAATGTTTTCCCAGGACACTGGGCAAAACTGACAAGGTGCTCTCCGGCCGGAGGTCACTGGCTAGAGCCTACGATCATCCAGGGTCAGCTCTACCGCTCAGAGGGCTGAGGTAATCAATATCTGTAGCTATTTGTGGCACACTGATTGGGAAGTTCGTCCATAAAGCATATACTAGGAAAAAAAAAATCAATAATGGTTGAATTCTTTAGGTATACGTTGTTCTCTGCGTAAGTAATATTCAAAAAAACTGAAATTTGTGTAGAGGTTTTCTTCAAAAAGACATACAAAGCATTTAATTGACTTGCATTAAATGGTCTTTTGGATCGCACACATCTCACCACACTGTGAACAATGTCAGAAATAATCAAAATTTCAATTATTTAGAAGAGCATCACTATGCATCTACGGACAAGCCTGTTTATAGGTAGGTACCACTTACTACCAGCTGGTATCAGCAGTAACGGAGTCTGTGTGGCTTTCAAAGCAGTGCTTTGGAGTTGGGTCTTCCCAGCATGATGGGTGAGCTCAGGGCATTTCCTGGCCTTTGCTACTTACGTCTCCTATCATCACGGCCTCCTCAGGTTCACAGCCAGTGCCCCGCAATGCTTCCAAAAAGAACGTTTTCTCTGGTTTTCCCACTACTGTGGCTTTGGTGTCTGTGGCATACTCTAAAGCCGTCACGAACGGTCCAGGCCCCAGGGCCAGGCCATCTTTCCTCTTGTAATACCTGGCCTTGTGGATTGCGATCAGAGGTGCCCCATCCAGGAGTAACCTGGGGAGACAGAGAAAATGGAAATTGGCTAAAAGCAAGGCTTTTATGACTGGAAAAGAATGTCAGACTCACAAAGTGGTTTTATTCACACTCACAGAAACAAATAGTTTCTTATTAACTTTTAATGACTTGCTGTCTTCTAATGAATTCGCTGAGAACTGCTGGGAATTACACTCAGATACGCACAAGAAAGGTGATAGATTATTAAATTTGGGATTGCTTCAACCTTTTACCTTTAGTGGTTTCAGACACTTTACCCAAATCACCAGGGAGAGAATGAAGAGAAGTAAAGCTAAATAAGACACTCGAGGGAAGAAGCTTAACTTAATGAGACAAGTTGTTTCAAACCTTCCCTAACGGTAAGCGGGAGGCTCTTGAGCCTTTTACAATCTGACACAACTGTTGCCGCGCTGACACATTCTGGAAGTATCTGGATTCCTCTTTACTCCAGAATGTAAGTTTCCTTCTAATTCAGAAATTTAGAAGAGCACTTTACAAGGACTTTCTGCTTGTACCTTTACCTCTTCGTTGTACCTCTCTCTGACTGCTTGGGACATTACTTTGCAAATGAGGCCATCTTCCCTGAAAAACACACCAAGTGCCGAGTCCCTTCCTTTGTCCTGATTTAGGAAAAATGCTCTCAGGCCAACGAAAAGGGCAGAAAGAGTTTTCCCAGTCTTTTGAGAACCAAACTCTACATAGATCTAAGGAGCCTCATTAGTGACTCAGGCAAAACATAATCCAAGAAACCGCACCAGCTTCTTCGTACTTCCCTCCCAACCCCCTTCCCCAGACACCCGTCACCGATCCCGACAGTGCAGCCTGCAGTCAGGGACACAGCAGAGACTGTCACGCACACAGTCTCATCTAATGGGATGCGGGGCAAGATCTATTTCTTCAACTGCTTTTAACCAATGTAATAAATGATCTCACTGGCTTAATTTACTTTAAGCCATCTCCTTAGTTAAAATATTTAGTATGTCCATCGAGGAGGAATTCATCACGTCTTACCCTTCACAATTATGAGTAATTAAGCGCTCAACTATGAAACTGCTAAATTATTCTTGTCAGTGGGCACAGAAATGCCTTCCTGTGGGAGATGCAGAATTCAGACATTTATGATTAAATATTTTATTAAGTAAAACCAATACTGGACTATTACAGGGCTTTACTGTTAGTTACTATGAATTGTTCACAGCATAGGATAGATCCTCCAAATGTATTCGCTAAGTATTAATACAAATTTACTTCTTAAAGCTGATCTTGAAATCCAATGGTTAGGAAACCTGATAAAGCCACTATGTTGGCCTTAAAGAAACACTGCTGATAGTGAGATAATAACGGGTAATTTATCTATCCCCTCCTCTTGTCATCCCACCCCCAATCCCATTTATTTGCTACTCTACCACGGAACTGGAATTCTTTATGCAACAGACCTCAAAATTGCTTTCCACTGATATAGCTAAACTAAAAACTCATTTGATTTAGCTTTGTTAATATTTTATTATATATTAACTGGGGATAAGACTTATCAGCTTGATTGATGTGTGTACTTAATTCCCAGGCAGTACTTTAGTGCCTTCCCTGGAAGGGCTGAAACTGTGGGTTCGTCCACATCTCTCTAAATGGGAACTGGTTCTTCACCAGGCTGGAGAAGACAGGCATCTCACAAGGAAGTGGTGCCTGCTTTTAGCGTCCTTCTCTGCACAACATGAGCTTTACTGAATCTCTGAAGAGCCCAGGTATATTCAGGATGGCCTGAAAGGTAAATGTTTTCTAGGACACAGATAAAAAGATATTTATAGTTAAACATTAAAAAAAATATCAAAAATAGACACCCCAATACTTGTACACTTTCTAGACAGGGGAACAAATGGTTGGTTGCTTTTGTAACCACCAGGAATGCATCAGCAATAAATCTGAGAATTTTCTGTCTATATCTAACTGTAAAATTATTGAGGTTCAAGAAACAAGGGAAAAAAGGCACAAGGAAGGCTGGATTTAAAAATCTCTGGCTGGGTCAGACTGGCTAAAATGAACAACTCAGGAGATATAGATGCTGGAGGGGATGTGGAGAAACGGGAGCCCTCTTGCACTGTTGGTGGGAATGCAAACTGGTGTAGCCGCTCTGGAAGACAGTGTGGAGGTTCCTCAAAAAATTAAAAATAGATCTACGCTGTAACCCAGCAATAGCACTGCTGGGAATTTACCCAAGGGATACAGGAGTGGTGATGCACAGGGGCACTTGTACCCCAATGTTTATAGCAGCACTTTCAACAATAGCCAAATTATGGAAAGAGCCTAAATGTCCATCAACTGATGAATGGATAAAGAAATTGTGGTTTATATACACAATGGAATACTACTTGGCAATGAGAAAGAATGAAATCTGGCCATTTGTAGCAACATGGATGGAACTGGAGGGTAGTATGCTAAGTGAAATGAGTCAGGCAGAGAAAGGCAGATACCATATGTTTTCACTCATATGTGGATCCTGAGAAACTTAACAGAAATCCACGGGGGAGGAGGAAGGGGGAAAAAAAGTTACAGAGAGGGAAGGAGGCAAACCATAAGAGACTCTTAAATACTGAGAACAAACTGAGGGTTGATGGGGGGTGGGGGAGAGGGGAAAGTGGGTGATGGGCATTGAGGAGGGCACCTGTTGGGATGAGCACTGGGTGTTATATGGAAACCAATTTGACAATAAATTATATTTAATGTAAAAAAATAAAAATCTCTGGCTGTAGGGGCGCCTGAGTGGCTCAGTCGGTTAAGCATCCTACTCTTGATTTCAGCTCAGGTCATGGTCTTGAGGTTCATGCGTTCGAGCCCCACACCGGGCTCTGC
Organism: Herpailurus yagouaroundi; assembly: GCF_014898765.1. NCBI lineage: Eukaryota > Metazoa > Chordata > Mammalia > Carnivora > Felidae > Herpailurus > Herpailurus yagouaroundi. The sequence continues at coordinate 27,532,199 of NW_024412397.1, read as the reverse complement.
ACTACAGTGCGGAGTCTGCTTGGGATTCATTTTCTCCCTCTCTCTCTCCTCACCCCCTGCCACTCCCCCACCTACATGTGCTCTCTCACACCCTCTCTTTCTCTCTCTCAAAATAAATAAACTTAAAGAAAAAAAAAAGGAAAGATGGGATCATATCCCTTCCACATGCAGAATCCCTCAACAACTCTCACTTCAAACAGTATAAAACCCAAAGTCCTCACTACAGCCTAAGTCCCTGCCTTGTCTGACCCCCTGTCTACTTCTCCAGTCGTAAGTCACCTTCCCTATCCATGGTTGTGTACCAGACACAATCATCTTTTCTCACTTAAAAGAAAATGTCACTCTGTTGTGTTTCAACCCATATACCCAGTGTTGCCTCCTCCTGAAACAGTTCCCCATACTTTCACAAAGCTATCTTCTGCTCACGCGTCAGGTCTCAGCTTCAACGTCCACACAACAAGGAAACATTTCCAACCTCCATATGTAAAGTGGACTTCCTCCTTGCCTCCAATCTCTTCCCTCATCACCCTTTGTCCCCTGTATCACTTCCTGTATAAACTATAGTTTATAGTCCTTACTCAACTGTGACTAGTCTGTCTTCCTCACTAGAATATAATTTCCACCATGCCCATCAGTTTTACTCATCATGGTATCTCTTACTTCCAAGACGCAAACAAAAAAAAGCCCCGGCACCTCTCACTAAATGGCTACTGAATAAATTCATGGATGAAGCCCTGTACGTCTGAGCGTCTTGATTTAATATGCGGAATAATGCCCACCATCTTGGGGAACAGAGATGATATATGCAAACCTTTTCAGAGTATCTGTCTGACAGTAATGGCAATTATTTTTCTTCATAAATACACGAAGTGTGGTATCTATGCTATTTACAATAGGTAACAGCAAATCACGTCATGTTTGTGGGCCTCAGTTTCTTCTCAAATGAAGAGGCTGAAGTAGATCGGGGGGCTTTTCAATCTTGGCACTACTGACCTCTTGGACTGGAAAATGCTGTTGTCAGGCTGTCAGATACCCTGTAGGACATTTAGTGGCATCCCTGGCCTCTGCCTACTTGGTACCAGCAGCACTGCTCATCCCCAGTTGTGACAACCAAAAATGTCTCCAAACATTGCCAAATGTCCTCTGGGAAGCAAAAATGTCTCTGGTTGAGAACCACTGGATTAGACGATCACCAAAGTACTGACACTCCCGACTGACCCGAGAAACACAAACTACCAAAAGCTCAAATTAAAACAATAGTAAATCGTGAAATATATCAAAGGAAAAGCTCATTAACAATTAACAGAAACCTTCAGAATAGCAGGTTACCTATCATCACCACTTCTGTTTAGTACTGCAGTTGGGGTCCCAGACGGAATAAAGCAAAAAAAATAAATAAAAAAAAGAAATAAAAACATAAAGATTGGTAGGGGAGAAGGAATACTCTCATTATCTGCAGGTGCCACAATTGACTATGTAGAAAATCCAATCCAAAAGACTCTCCAAATAACTTATTTTCTTAGAAAGTAAATATAAGATCAGTAAATGCAAGGTTAACATACAAAAAGTCAATTATACCTCTGTATATTAGCAACACCACTTAAAAATGAAATTTAATAAAATGCCATTTATAACACCCTCAAAAAACAAGAAATAAAAGGATTAATTTGACAAAACATCTAAGGCCCATCCTGTAAAAACACTGCTGAAAAAGCACAAAAATAAAACCTAAGTGGAGATACATTCCATTGTCATAGACTGTAAGAGACATCATTGTTCAGATATCATTGTAAATTCTACCCCAATTCATAGATTAAATAGAATCCAATCACACTCCCAGTAGGCTTTTTTTTGTGTGTGGAAACTGACAAGCTAGTTCCAAAGTTTATATGGAAATTCAAAAGATGTAGAATGGCCAAGACAATTTTAAAAAAGGTTAAAGTTGGAGAATGAACACTACTGGATATTAAGACTTATTAGAAAGCCAGAGTATTGAGACAGTATGGAACAACACAAGTGTAGATAAAGAATCTAGAAACAGAGCCATACATCTATAGTCACTGAATTTATGTCAAAAGCACCAAAAGCACCACTGCAATTCTAGAATAGAAAGAATGGGTCTTTGCAATAAATGTTGCTGAAACAACTGGATATCCGTATGGAGAAAAGTGAACTTTTACCTCACATAAGTCACAAAAATTAATTAAAATAGACCCCAGATGTATTCGTTAAAGGTAGAATAACAAAGCTGGTAGAAAAAAAAACTCGGGAAAATATCTTCATGACTGTGGGGTAGGCAAAGATTTCTTAAGCAGAATAGAAGAAAATATGGACAAATTGGACTCCATCAAAATTAAGAACTTCATGTCCTCATATGATTAGAATTCTCACACTACTAACGGAGGCAAACCACGACAGGGATAAGATGGCTGCAGTACATATGTCCAACCAAAGACCTGTATAAAGAGCTCCTATAAATCAGTAAGAAAAATACAATCCAGTCAGAAAAGGCCAAAGATTTGAACGGCACATCACAAAAGCTATCCAATGGCCAATAAGTATGTGAAAACAACATTACTCATATGGGAAATACAAACTGAAACTCAGTAAGATACCACCACCCACACCAAACAGAACAGCTACAATTACATAGACTAGCAAGACACTGATGAGAATGGGGAGCAAGTAGAACTCCTGTTGATAGCTAGTGGGAACATATGACCTGGTACAATCACTGTGGAAAGCTGTTCGGCAATATTTACTAAATCTAAACAAGTGCTTATCCTATTACCCAGCAATTTCCTTCCTAGATAACAGACCCGAGAGAAATGAGCACATATGCCGCCCAAAAGACATGTAGAAGAATGTGCGTAGCAGCTTTATTCATAACAGCCCAAACTGGAAACAATCTACATGCCATTAATGGTAAAATAAATAAACAAATTGTGGCATATCCATACAATGGACTACTGTACAACATAACAACAATAAAAGAAAAAGAAGAAAACAAAACTAAGTACTGTTATATGCAACAACCTGGGTAATCTCACAAACACACAAACATGCTACAATTAGATGATTTCATTCACATGAGGATCAAGAACTGGTAATACTGACAGAAATCATGGTGGTTACCTTACGGAAGAGGTAGTGTTGACTGGGCTAGGGAGCCTTCTAGGGCGCTCTAAATGTTCTGGCTCTTGATCAGAGTGGAGGTTACACAGTTTTGTCTATGTGTAAAATTTTACTGAGGGGCACCTGGGTGGCTCAGTCGGTTGAGCATCCGACTTCGGCTCAGGTCATGATCTCGTGGGCTGTGAGTTTGAGCCCCACATCGGGGTCTGTGCTGACAGCTCGGAGCCTGGAGCCCGCTTCGGATTCTGTGTCCCCCTCTCTCTCTGCCCCTCCCCCACTCATCCTCTCTCTCTGTCTCAGAAATAAATAAACATTAAGAAAAACTTTTTTAAATTTTATTGAGTTGTATACTGACAATCTGTGCACCTTACTGTGCCTGTTATACATCCAATTTAAAAAATCAGTAATATATTCATGTGATTTACTCACCTGAAGGTTTTATTTGGAGCAAGAGCTGCCCTGACCATAAAAGAATCTCCCCAATTGATTAAAAAAGAAGAGTAGTTAGTGACTCATATTCAACTCAGTTCTGTATTCTGATTTTCAAACTGGCAAAGTCCTCTTGCATATATATATATATATATATATATA